>NW_025777715.1:0-89614 GCF_021130785.1 Homalodisca vitripennis | reverse complement strand
TTAAATTTCAATATACAAAATTAAAAAATGTCCCCCTTTGCTTGTTATTAAAGTATAACATTGATATTTAATATTTTTAAATAGCAGATTTTTTTAGATTGTATTAGTGCTGCAGCTGATCTACCTCACCATCAATGAGAATGGTATTGAATTGCATTAGCCACTTACAACCTTAATATCGAGAACTCCGTAAAGAATTTCTTTAATAAACTTCAATACGCTTAAACATAAATTTTATCATCTGTTTAACAATATTAAGTTCCTGCTTGAAAAATTGTTAAGACCTTCTGGTTCATCGTCTATAAGCTATAGATAGATGTTTGTTTCTTTTCAAACTTACGGTCATGGACACGTATCTTGTCTCAAAGAAGCCTTTAGATTATAAAATACACAAATTATTAAATAACCAAAACTCGTGGACTTTATTAGTTATCGTTAGTGATATAAGACTAAGAGCTCACGAATATTTATTCCTGATTTTACCATAAGGAATATCTAGCCAAGGATCCATGTCTGTTGTCACATGATCTCTGGGAGTTTTGTTTCAATAATTCCAGCATTGTAGCTTTTCTCGGCTTATGGAAGCTTTAAGTATTTGTGTATACTACAATAAATAGTATAATAAAATACTAGCATAGTATATAGTATTTTCATATTAGCTTCCGGATACAGACTTCTATAAACTCCTGGATTTTGGAACGTTTCTGTCACTGGGAATTCCAAAATCATCGCAGATTATCGAAATTTTGGCATCCAAGAGAATCTGGACGTAGGAAGTAGACGCATTTGTAAATTTATCTTTTCTAAAGCTTAATTGAATCTAAGAAAACATTCGATCTCTAGAAGTTCCTACCCTCTTAGATTTTCCAACTGCTGAAGTTGAGAACCAAGCTTCTGAAATATTCTTCCCTCAGAAAATGTCTTTCTTTAGAATACCACAGGCTCTGTGAACTTAAGGTAATTAGTTATTAGTAATTTAATATAAGATATTGTTTTCGTATAATGCAATGTACATCATTAATTTATTACTATCAGTTTATAATAATCTTAAGAAATAAATAAACAAGGACAGAAACAAACAAATTTTAATTAAATCCGATACTCCTATTGCTTTCAAAGTGGATGTTTAGGCTTAATAAGCTTCAACGCTACTGGAAGCCCTAGAAAACCTTCATTTATTAGCATACGGGACATAAAATGCCACCCCCTACAAAAACATATATTTCCAACCCTCCATTGGTAAACAAAAGCAACACTCAGTAGTGCTTCCAGCCCATTCGAAAGAAATTGTACATTTTGCTTCAATTGCTGCATTTTAAAGTTTTGCACAACTTATATAACTTTTAATATTGAAAATAAAGGTTAGATTAAATTAGATGTAATAATATATTTTGTAGTATAAGGTATGTGAGGATTTACAAAAAATATAAGCCGTACTATTCTATTATTATAATATATTATATTACTATATCATAGGTAACACTTGAATAATTTATTATCATATAAATCCATGTATGAAATCTATAAATCTCTGAGGCAGACACTCTTTCACTGTCATATATTTCTGATACACAGTGAAACGAACCGTATAATTCAAATAAACATGTAAAGCTTAGTAAAGTGTGTTGATTTTTCCATACGAACAATTCTTTGAGGTACAGTTATTCGTTACGTCGGGAGCATCAATTAAATTATTTCAATGCGACTTAGCTCGTTATGAGTTTCGAAAATATTTTTATATTCCGCATTTTCTTAATTACTCAAATAATAGGTAACTCTGGAACATACGCAATGGAATGGGTAGTAGTGAAGTAAAGGTTTTAAAGTGAATATTTCGGGCAAAAATTACTTTCTAGACCATGTTATAGGACCTAGTAAGTATTATTGAATGTAGATATGTAAGTACATATTCATTAAGTGTGCAAGCGAATCTCTCGACTTAGGATCGGAACTTCTTACGGGATGTAGAATCTGGCCTGAAATAAATCATTTGTATATAGGAAATACATAACCTAATTTTTTTCAAAAAGATGCCCAGGTTAAATAATTCCTTTAAAATATCCTACGTTGGAAAATATAGATATTAAAGATAAATCGTTTTAATACTTCAAATTATTCTTTTTTTATGTTTTCTCTTATACATGAAAAATATTTATCCTAACAGAGAAGCTATAGGACACATAGAAAACTCAAAACTTAAGGCAAAGTAATTCGACATTTGATAGGATTCCGATAAACCTACATGATTGAGGGAACTTATTGATAACCACAAGCAATGATTACTTTGTTTTAAACACCGATTTTCCAATTTCACGATAAAGTATTCGTAAATCTTTCAGTTATCGATGACTATGTATTTCACAACTACGACATCTACTACTCCTCTGGGCTTCCTGAAAATTGCACTCTATAAAGCCAACAATTCCGGTAACATTTTATTTCCAAATACAATTATACATTTTTTAATTTGTTGTGGAAAATATCTAAGGCTAAAATTATTTTCAAGGCTCTTTTGGAATTTATTAGCTGACTATTAGAGTAGCCTATTATTCGTGGGGCTGGAAAGATATGATTTATCTCTGGCTGTCCACAGGATATCTCAAAAACGAATTGACCTACAGACTTGAAATTATGCATGACGTTATTTTTTTCTGTATGAGAACAATGCGTCAGCTTGTGGTGTAAGTCACTAAATGGCTGATTTGGCTGAGCGCTAGTGAATATATTATATTAGCCTTTAGTGTAACCATGATAGCAACGAGAAAATAGTATAATAAAATAAACTGGTAAACAAACTCAGTAGGCTAAAAATATATTTGAGCGTGAAACATATTAACACATTTTAGCATATTTATGCTAACACTTATCATTTTATGGTATATTCTTGTGTACAAATTTGTTATTATAAAGGAATTATATGAAACCAAATTTATTCACTATAACTGTAAGTGTGTAACGTGGAAAGATATTCCGATTATGAATTTTTTGCATAGTTTTAAATTTTACATGAAACTTAATTTAGGCATAACTTAAACATAAGAATCAATGAGTTGTGTTATGTTGCGTATTTCAACCATGGAATTTGGATGCGTGCAGTTGACGCCTATGACTCTGCAGCTTGAAGCTACTTTTTTAAGCTTAAGCAACTTTTGTCACAAACGTAAACATATCTTTTTTGCCTTATAATTGTCGTTCAATAATCAAATAAGCATGAATTTCTGAACTGAATCTCAGCAAAGCCTGTTACGCGGCTCATGACGAGGCGTACTTCTTGTATTTATAACACCAAAGGACGGTTAATTTAATTGTGGAAATATATTTTAGTTGATTTATATCTTACAATCACCTCTATTTTTACTTCTCAGCGTAAGAGAATATTTAAATAGTTTCCAGATGCGAATAATACTAATTTATTATTAAACTTAAACGGCAAAAGTATTGAACACATATAGATAAATTACTATAATTATATACTAAGAATATTAGGGTCCAATTCATGTTCGTTTGAGTACAACATCCAAGATCTAACAATCAGTCTCACCTAACGAGACAATGAAAACATCCTAACTATATTACGCTGGATTATTGCTGGGTAAACCAACGGAGCTCTTTTGTAGCCTTGACGTCTCTATTTCTACTACATTATTTTATAACAGAGTAAGAATGTAATAGCATTGAATGCCTAATATATTATAAAGTTCTTAGTTGCTGACTTTACATTCAAGGAACGGTTGAAACAACGAGTAAATATACATAACACTGTACAATTTAACTGTAAAATCTTATGTATATTTACCCCATCTAGCATTATGGCACTATTATTTTATATTTATAATTATCAAAAACTATATCAGAAATAACAGTCATCTACAAATTATTTGGTTTTATAAAAAAATGTACGATACAGGTAGATAAAAGGTGTTTCAGTTTTAAGGTGGAATTTAAAAGAAAAGATCGGTTGAAAATGATTCCTTTTATCACGAAGAAGAATAATTTATCCCAGGTTAATTTCGTGGAAACAATAATTTCCCCCTCGTTTGTTTTATCCCATCCATCACACTGTTTACTGCACAATTTCAGCAAATAAGATTTAATGATGTTCGCTCGCATTCGTGAAGATATTATGGTTAACTGGAGGGATCTTTTTGCATATTTTAGAATAGATTACCTGTACATTTTAAGTTTTAAAGTACGGAAAATAAGTCAACTACTTCTAAATTAAGTACCTTTTTTAGTGCAAAGATTTGTAAAGCTACCTCAATTACCAGGAAGCATTGGAAGCTGCATCATTCTATTAAAACAAATTGTTCTCAAAAACAATAGAAATGCGATTCGATACAGATACGCTCTAACTACTTTTTATTGGCAAGGACCAAAAGTAGGAGTATTTATCATTGGATTTTGGCAAGAGCGAGCCTCAGCCCCCAAATATATCCCTGAGAAAGTAAAATCTTGCTAAAAGCAGAAATCCTTGGATGCAGTAAAGGTTTCGTCAACTTTGCGTATTAATACACAAAAAAATAATTTATAACGGTGAATTATTGTTATCGAATAAACTACCTTAATGATAAATTTATTTTACTGATAAGGGTTTATTTTTATTGGTACATGACATATAAGTTATATAGTTGGTTCATGTTGTTATCTTTGTTACCTTATATCAACTCAGAAACATTACATACACTTAAAACAAGAATCGTATTAGTGGTTAGCAATAACTTCGAATACAGGCTCAAACTGAATGTAACACTGTTTATAGTTGTTAAACATACAACACAATCGGGAAATTAACACGTAAAATGGTGAGTTGTTTCCTTAATCTGAATACTAATATGACATATTTACCAAACAGGCCTTCACGAGAAGATATAAACTCCTCCGGCTGTTAGCTAGCTAACTGGCCGGAAATTAGCTGTTTATAACACCGGACTTGTTTACTTCCTCCGTTACGATAATCTTTTACATCAGTGAGCACTCCGCGTATACGTTACTACGGCTCGTTACATCATCATATCAGGAGTCATCTTTGTTGAATACCAGGAAATCATGACAATTTATATACACAATTAGACTGTACTATTACCCGTTATATAAGTATGTTGGTTTATATTAACCAGTGAACAATTTAAACATCTGGTGAGTAGTAGTTAAAACTAAAATTACAAATTAAAAAAAAAAATAGTTAAAAAACAATTTTCACATGGCGGAATGCTAATAAAATTGCGGTTATAAATACTATTTAGATTATTTTTTCTACACTAGAAACACAAGATATAAAGTACTCAGCAACGGAAGTTCTATACATTTCCGGTACTCCGTCTTTTTCAGTTGGACTAGTGAGTGGTTGCGGTCTACTTCCTCCTTTTGTTTAAAGTAAAACAAATGGATTGTACTTTAACAACCACCGCTACATCCACATGTAAGTTATACTATTCTATGACACAAAATAGGCAAACCTCGTTTCCATGAAAATAAAATAATACCACTTTATTTTAACGATGAAATATTTTATTTGAGTATAAACTTTTTCTTATTTACTCTTGTACACCAGAAAATTACCTGTTGTCTAAAAAAATTTAAATAGAATTCTAAGATATCTGCTAAGTTTGTTTTTCTTTTACGTTCCGTTACAAAAATGTCTATAACTCAGAATTTTTACTTCATATTTTTAATGGTTTCGTGTTATTTAAAACCTTTGTAATTTGCATTTAAAAATGTATTTTCTGAAACTTAATACGTTGCCATTAACATAATTCTTTTACATTTTTACAATACTTCAAGTTTGATGTAAAGTAAACTATATACGCTCACTGTCATTTCCCTCATTTAAATTCGGAAATATAGATTTTACACGTATTATACCAAACGTAGTCATAATTTAATTTAGTTTGACCTCTTTTTCACGTCTAATTTCCTGATTAGGCATTTAGTATTATGTTAAGACATAAATGTCCTGATAGTCCTTTATCCCCCTAGACTTCAAAAGTCTCGTACTTCCTTCACAGATCGTGTTTTTGACCTTTGTCGGGGAAGGCTCGTCTTCAAACACCTTTACACGACTTTTTATCTTCGAGTTAGAAAGCCATCAAATGGTATGTTCGTCTCATAACCAGTAAAAACTTTGAAATAAACCGATGATCTCCATTATTATGCAGTGTGAAGTTGTGCAAATGTAAAATCGTAAAGTACAAACTGACATAAGTATTACTGACTTTTCTATGGTACGCAATATTAATCACACTGTTGCGGATTTTATCCCTAGGGAATATTCAATCATTAAATAACTGCTTTTTCTCTCTGCTTGGATCGTAGCATGTACACGATTAACGCTTTATTTATTGACAGCGGAATTCGATTTTCCAGAAAGTTAGTCGGAGAAATTTATTACGGTCCTTAAAACAATTTGAATACCTCCTAAAATCAATAGCACGAGATGTTTCTTAGGTTTTCTTTACTAAACACATTTCTCAACGTGCAATGAATGAATAAAGAATATTGAATAGGTTTGTAAATTTATCCACGTGTCATCAAAGTTGAACATGATCAATTCCTCGTAATTGTTAATCTTAAATTACGTTCTTTCTGTGCTTGGGAGCTGTTTGACTCAAGAAAATTCTATCTCGGAGGAATAAATTTGAAACTAAAATTTGGTTTATACTATGATAAATTGTAAAATTGTATCGCATTTCACACTATAGAAGTCGAGCCAGTTTGCTTTCGATGATATATATTTGTAAGCTCCAAACAGCTTCATTGATACATTATATATAAGAAACTGATTAACCTTCTAACTTAAAACGCAAAATTTCGATACGATCGACAAATTGCTCGTGGACAACGACAAACACGACTTGATGACATGCTATAACAGTCGTGTGTAGGCCTGGGGGCACAGCCAAAACTTTCTTATACTATAGAACACAGGAGTAAAATGCTCTTGCACCCAACATTAAAAGACTTAAAAGAGATTTCAAAAATTTGAGCAAATGATATATACTCTTAACGAATAAAGTAACGTGTTTATTTGATTTTAGAAAATGATGCTTAAATGTAGATATAGTTATACTTTTTGACATGATAAATCATGTAAAACATTTATGTAAATTGAAATTCGCTCTGAAAATTTCCATTCGTATATGATAAACTTATTTAGCCGCGATTAATAATTGAAGAGTCATAAGTTGGTAAAATATTAAACAAAAGTGAGTAGTAATATGCATACCACTCCTTTACACGAGTAGGGTTTAGTGAAGTGCAAGGTACTCGCTACAGGGCACTTCTCTGCCACTAAGGGTTGTTCTATTTTTATAACAAACGTCATATACAATTTACCTTCCGTTATTAGTTCACGTTTCAGAGCTAATATAAAAAATATTTTTGGATTATCAAATAATTGTACATGTTTTTAAATATTATTTCGTTAAACCAAAGGTTTTAAATAAGTTAAGAAAAATCAATTACATTAGCAATCAGATGTAATAAATGTTAAATATAGAATTAAGTTACCGTACATTTAATGAACTTCACATTGACTTACAAACAGCTGACCGTAAAAAATAACATGTTAAAGTTTCCTTCTTTCTGTACGCATTGTGAATAAAAAACTATATTACTAAAATTCAGAATTATAAGTAGTAAAATGCTGTTTAAAATTACGATGACGGAGCTAACTACCGTATGTTTTCACATATTATTTAGTATGTATAACCGATATCTCTTTACATACATACTTCTGATACTTTTAAAAGAAAAATAAATACCTTTATCCTGTTTCCTAAGTTAAAAAAACAACCTCTTTCCCTAACCGTAACGTTTTAAATACTTTTGATTAAGTTCTGAAAATATTGTTCAATTTCCAACCTGAGGCACTGGGATCGCATCCGTCCCATGGTAACTAATCCAATATATGATACTCGTGTCTAGTTTCTGTGTTATATCTTTAGTTGGCAGAACACAAACATATTTAACTTTAAAATTTGATGTTCGTACTATTTTAATTAAAACAAATCAATAAACTTGTATGAGTCATGGATGTAAATATGATTTAACAGAACATACAATTAGATTGAGAGCTGAGATGTCTGCAGCACACAGATCGATCCGTCCCTTGGTAAACAAACCAATATATGATCCTCGTGCCTGGTCTCTCTGTGTTATATCTGTAGTTGACAGAGAACAAACATGTTTCATTTTACATGTGATTTTTGATACTATTTTGAATTTTAATATTTTGTAAATATACTGCATACAAAGTATTAATTAATGAATGCATTATATTCAAGCATTTTTTTGACATCAAATATTGTGTTTTTGGTTTATACAAAGGAAATATTCGTAAACTAGGACTGATTATGAAAAATAGCATTGTACAGATTCTCCATTATAGGGCAAGTTCTAAATCTGTAATAGAAAATATATGATAATATTATGCATTTAGAATAAAATGCTTGGAAGTTGTTTGAAAATGCCCAGTAATTTGCAGGATACTAAATTGAAGCGGAAATGAATAAAGAAGAAGATATATGTATGTATGTTAATATTATGTAGTGACATTTTTCAATAAAAACTAATTTCAGTGGAACACAAATTAGGTAATTCAAAGCTTACTATCAATATTTCTTTGAACCTTGCCAGTAATACCAGTGCAGAGGGAATAAGCTAATTTATGCCGAAATTTTCGGAGAAATCCGGAACTTATGATGTAAAAAGTCCGGAGTTTGTAAGGATCTATATCTCCCGAGAGGTGTGCATGAACTTTTTTCTCACAAATATACAGAGTAGAAGGACTTTTTCACATAAGAACAAATTATTTAGTAATCTGTTACAAAAAATTACTTGAATAAGCTAGTGAAAATTAAAGTATCGGCGCGGCGCAACGATGTGCTTAAGCAAGTGCTCATGCATCCGCAAGCACGTTTCTGTGTTTGTTTATGCTTGTACATTTCGAAGAATATTTACACTCTCAGCGGTGCATAAGTAAAACATTACTTTAATCGTGTTTGCATATTTTTTGAAACGAACTGTACAAAGATTTCAGTAGCGTACAGTTGGGAATACGATAACTGTCATTATATTTTATAGATATAGCTCAAATTTGGCACACGGACAGTATTTGCTTACAATTTTCGACGGGGTTGTTAGCCAATATTACCCAATATAACTTTTAAAGATGGCAGCCATTCATATTTGTGCAAAAGTTGTAACTCAGTTATTTACAAATGTACACTCAAAAACTACAAATCTTTTTATAAATAGTACGGTAATCCGACCAACCTAATACGATACAATAAACTCCCCATTTTAATATCTCTTATAATGTCAAGATAGTGTCCGTTAAAAATATCTAAAAGCATACAATCTGAGTTATTATGTATCTTGCAACTTAGAGTTAAAGATTTCTACAGTTTTGAAGTCATTTACAGTTATTAAAAATATATTAAAATAATTTTATTATTGAGCTTTTGATTACCTCTTAAGATTTTTAGATAGACACCACAGAGTATTTGCTCACACCTTGGATGAGTTTTTTAGTCAGTATTAAACAATAAAACATTTCAACATGGTGGCTTCATTGATATGTTCTAGTCATTCGGTTGAAAATTTTATACATTCAGCCAAATACCATGAACCATCATTGAATTTGGTGCTGTGTACATAGAAATAAGGTGTTATGAATTAAGTCTATTGGTCAATTTGATCTTGAGTTATCATTGCAAACAGACAGACCGACATAAATAAATTATTTTTTACAGCCACTCAAGATATAACCTTCACTAACTCTCAGCTGTCATAGTATAAAATGAGTATGAATAATGGTATAAATACAGTTAACCTTTATATTTCGTTAAAAAAGGGACGAAATCAGCCATTTTCCGTTTATATACAGTTTGAACACGTGTTCTCTGTACTAATAGATACCTCCTCCCTCCCTGTATGTTTCGATGTGCTGCTGGTTGGTCCTGGGACGAACTTGTGTCTTTGTCGATGACCGTTAGTTTTCTGTCCAGTAAAGTCTAAAATGCTGATCGATACGAGTTACTTACTTATAGTTAACTTAATGTGTACAGTTCTAGTACACATGGCCATAATTGCCAAACATTGAAGCAATGTGTGGAGTATGTGTCGGTTCCTGTAATCTCTTTTTTGGCATATTATTAATTAATGAGGATTAGATTTTACATCTAGGCAGACATCTAGGAACTCCCATAGAATAAAAACATTTTGCAAGATAACAGTGGGATTTGTATTTACATTGCATTCCTAATGTTAAAAAATGAGGAAACGTTAAATGAGTATACAAGTTATATTAGGATAAAAATTGAATTAGCTAATAATTAGCTTTTGTCATTAATTTACATATATAGTTAATAATAAAACACAGTAGTAGAGTTTAAAGAGTTTAAAATACGCCTTTGAAGAATTCCGTTTGGAATTCGAGCGCTTTAAAAAATTAAAATTGAATGTATTTAGTAACCGGGCCTTTATTATTCGACGCAAAGTAGTATTATTTATAACGTAAGTAACTCCTCCGCCCTCTAACATCTTAATAGTTTAACGTCGTAGTGTGACAACCGGTCGTAATTACACAACATTGTATTTAACAATAAAAGGTTTTTAAAATCATTAAACATTTGTCTTCATTACTTTTGTATAAAGCCGCAAAATTGTTTAAGATAAATAATAATTTTTGAGGTGTGCTGTACATATTTTTTTTAATATTTTCCTGTCTTTTATAATGTAGGTTACTTCTTTATTACTGATAATTTTACTATATACATTTTTAATATTTTAGGTCAAGTAGCTATTAAGACATTTTCCAAAATTAATCTCAGCTAGAAGGACGTACAAATATTTTTACATAATACATATTACATAAAATTTTTAATGAGATTAATTTCAAAACATGGTTAAAGGTTCATCATTGTACTTATTTTACTGTACGTCATTGCAGCCGGCTCTTAAGACACTAATAACATATGGAGGCATTTTTGGGTTGACTCTTAAAGAACTTAGTAAAGCACGTTGTTACAAGTTAGAGATCTGTTGATACTGACAGATAGTCACGACTTTGATGTAGTTATAAAGGAATAGTAAGTTTTAAAAGTGTAACAATACAATTTGTATTAGTACTAAACTATTGTAAAGTCTATTCTAAATTCAAGATATAGGTTTTGTAAGTCTTATCAAGCAATATATTTCTTGGTCTTATCAGAGTTCCAGTTTGATACGGTAGATCGGCGTTCGGTATATAGCCTGACACTTGTGGTGGGGGAGAAATATATGGTCAATTTTTAAACATTGGGTGTCTCACAAGTGAAAAACATAAGTTACACGTAATGCTGTGATATATTTCGTGTAATGCATATGTTACATAATTATCAAATAGAATTAATTATATAATACAAAAATCCATATTGTTTATTTGTGCATTTTAAAATATTCAATATTTTATCCTACATATTTGTATTACTAATTCTTAACGGAGTCGTATACATAAGGTAAAATAGTAAATATCTTATCAAAGTATAATGATAATTGAAGAGAGTGTTAATTTGAATTACCATAGTTCAACAATGCAGTGCTTGTTCTTACATTCACTTATCTGTTGCACATTATTACTCTGATTATTTAGCCATCTCTTCTGTCTTGTGATAAGCTTATCAGCCTTCAACTTCAGATAACCCAGGTTCAACTCCATGATTAGGCAAGACATTTTAAAGCAATAAAGTCAAAAATAATGTCGGGTTAGCTCTTATATAGACCACAAAACTTCTGAAACCATAATTTGATCGTAAATAATTTTGTCTGTTTTTTCCCTGAAATAAACATCAACTATGTCATTTTCATAGGTACAAAATCCAATTAGTTTACATAAATATATTTTTCAAATTACAATTAATTTTATTCCATTTTGATTCTTATTATCTCAAAAATATGCGAATTAAAGACACAAACCATGGCTAATAACTATATTGAAATAGCAGTTCAAAAGATATATTTGAAGTTAAAGGAAAACTAATCAACAAGAGCAATATCGTTTAGATAGAAAACAGCGCCAAATGATAAAAAGCTGGAAGTCTCCTATCACAAAGTAGTACTAATCGCTGACAGTTAAACCAGCCAATCACGATAAACCTGCTTCAACCCAACTTTGTAATCGGATTAGCAATAATGGCAATTATAGTGTAGAATCTGTTCTTACTCTCTGTCATAACTACCTGAGTTTTCCTGTTCACATTGCATGAAAAAATTGATAACACAATTCTTGTATTCTTGAAATACATGAGCTTCGCTGTGGAGGACCATGTCAATTCAACTTTTTAAACTGACAATACTAGTACACAGTCCCCTTGTAGAGAAGACTTGAAGGGAGTAATATTTTCTGTAGCTTAACCAACTAAAGAATATCTGAGAAAAGATATCAATACCATCCTTATCACAAAATGCCGCCATTTACACACTTTTACGCTTTTTTGTAGATGCCCTGAAACTTTTAGCCTTACTTACGGTTAAATAACTTCACAAAACATGACTCCTATTTCCTTAACTGCCAAGCCCATGTTAACACGTGCCAAAACGATCCTTCGATACACGGTGACTGGCATCCGTAAGATGATACACATTGAACTGTAGTAGTACATACCTGAACTAATACGAATCCTCAATAGTGCTGCTTATTACCTACTACACTCTGAAAGTCAACTAAATAACTATGGCAAAAGCTTATAATGAAAGTTAGATATAGAATTTTACTATTTATTATTTCTTTCTATTGAGATTTTTAAAGTTGCTGCTGTATTGTTTATGCTTTTATTTATCTTTATGGCAGGAGTTATTTTTAATAATAAAAACATGTTACCATTTTTAGATTTGGCCAGACGCGTTGCTGTGAAGTGGGCGTTAATCAGTTTGTAACTTATCTAAAATGGTGGCGATAGGGGTGGACTCATTATATTGATAACTATCTAATGAGAACGAATCAGAAGATTCTGGGGGCAGTTTGGTAACCCAGCAGTACAGGGTAACATAACTGTTGGAAACTCGGCACTTAAATAGCTACAGACCATAACCACTCTCCGTTCCTATTGAATATTTATAATTTAAAACGCAATTGAAAATTATAACTACGAGAACACAACGGGCATAAAATTTCATCCGCGTTTACTGCAAGTACAATCATTGGTAATGTACACTGTTGCTCGTTACTTAACTGAAGTGTTATTGGAAAGGCGTTAAGAGCATTTATGGGAAAATTATTCATTGAAACCTTTTAGCACAAACACAATTGCAGAGTTGGCTAAAATAAAGCGTTTATACACGTGTAACTCAGTGTAAAAAGTCACATAATATGTATAGGTTCTTATTCTTCTGTGTAACTATTGTTGTTACGCACTAGATTATTTTAATAATGTTTCTGGTATTTATGAACTCTCATCTTCGTTTCTTGTTACAATAAGATGTTTAAGTTAAAATTAATATCTTTATGTTAGGTAACTACCATCAAACCCACTCTCTCTCTCTCTCTCTCTCTATATATATATATATATATATATATATATATATATATATATATATTGGACAAAATATTGTTCATTTATGTTTTGAAATGATTTATTATAAGGCCTGCCAGGTCTCATTTTTTAAAATTATTTATTATAATTGACTTCTAGTGAGTACTATAAGTAAGCCTGAAATTAATGAAATCAAAGCATACAGTACTTTAAAAAATAACAACTTACATGCCTAGATATCATTTTAAACAGCCTATTTACACTATGCTTGTTCAGAGATTAATTGGAAATTGATAATATGACCCAAACAATTTCATAATAAATTACATTTGGCTCTTTCAAGCACCGAGTTTGCCTTAGTATTATAGCCTACCCATAATAGTAGTTTTGGAAATATTTTAAAATTAAACAGATTGCATTCCTAAGTATTATTACTCAATTACATTAGTAATACTAATACTATCATTCGACTTATAGAGATTACTACAAAAGCTAGTTTGAATGTATTTGGAAATATCACAAAAGTGAAATAAATTTAAAAAATGCGTTATGTTAAATTTCTCAGGTTATTCTTTATCTTAAATATACCTCTATAATTTTTGCTAGTACTTTTTTTCTTGCCTAATATAATTTAACGAAGAACAAAGAACAGATAATTGGTTCATTATAAACCTACAGTTTACATTTCATAACTGAGGAAGGTATTGAATTTGGCCCGTATAATCTTCACAGACACATTCCAAACTATTTTATTGTATTTTCCCATATTAGCTTCATGTTATGTTTAGTTACAGATTTCTATAAATTATTGAAATTCACTTAGCTTCCCTTAAAGGTTTTTAGGTAAATAGATAATAGATGTTTGCATGAATTTAAATTGTATTTGTTGAGTAGTAGGTATTACATGTAGTGGATGAATTTCAAATATAAACATCAGTGATTAAAGTAAAATATAATATGATCATTTTTGCAACACAATATTATTTGCTCACTTCCTTTATTTAAACCTAAAATTTATACACTAATATCACATTGGGACCAAAATAATAATTCCCCACCTTGATACAACAGTCTTTTACGACGGCTAATTTCAGTGAACGTCTGATACAATATATTTTATAGAATAAGTTTTGTAAAGTGTTACTTCATACTTCTTACAGTTAATCCAAGGTTTAAAAATAGAATATATTTCATACAAGACGTAAGATTTAAACCTGTAAATGACAACTCAATAAAAACCAAATTATTTGTTATTTCAATGAAATATCTGTAACAATTATAATTGTAATTTAAACTATTTATGAAATTTAACAAGAATATTATGTCTTTAACACAAACTTTTTACTGATCACCTGTGTTACTGATCATGTCACTTGTGAGTATTAAAATATGATTTGCGTACATGGTATCATAAAGTTTACCCAACGGCTAATATCTGTCTGCCACTAGTGGCACTGAGCTATGTCAGTAAGACGAAATGTGGACATACAAATCAATACATAGTTTATGTACAAGGCACCATAATTTTTAACCGACGTCTAAAATACGTGTGCAGCTAGTAACACTGAGCAATGTCAGGAAGACAAATTTCTGTCATACAATGCAAGACATGGTTTCTGCACATGGAATCATAATGTTTGCCAGTCTGCTTATCAGTAGTAAGAATTATCTACGTCAGGAAGACGACATTTGGTCAAACAACGCAAGAGTTGGTTCATGTAAATGGCATTATAATGTTTGCTCGGCGGCTAAAGCCTGTATACCACTAGTAAGACTGAGCTCTCAAAAAATTGTTTGTGCACATGGTATTATACTGTGTGGCTGACTGCTTAAGTCTGTATACCACTAGTAAGACTGAGCTATATCAGGAAACCAATGTGTGGTCATACAACCCAAGACACGGTTTGAGCACACGGTACCATATTGTGTGGCCGACCGCTTAAGCCTGTATACCACTAGTAAGACTGATCCACGTCAGGAACACAAAATGTAGTCATACAACGCATACAAGAAATGGTTTATGTAAAAATCATCATAATCTTTGCTCGACGCTAAAGACTGCCTACGGCAAGTAACACTAAGTTATGTCACGAAGACTAAATGCGGTCGTAAAACCTTAGACACAGCCTGTGAAACATCGCTTCGAGTAGAACTTACATAACACATATTATTGAACACTGGAAGAATGTACTAAACAACACCACGTTCCTGTGTGATTGTAAAATGGTAATTAATTGTGTTGAAGAGATCCAAGAAACTGTACCATTATATCCTTGAGTGTCTATCCATCTCTTATACATTTTGTACTACTATTGTGTTCTAAGTACGTCAGTTCATACACAGTTGTATAAGGAAAGTATATACAAGGTAAGGTACAGATTATGCCGTATAGTGTTCGCTCAGCCAACCTCGGGCTGTATACTAGCTACACATGATTAGCGGTTTCGGAGTTTACGTACCTTTAAGTGGGAATTTAAGTAAAACAAAGCTTGTTTGTGTTCGACAACATCGAGTAGTGTTTATAAACTGAGAACAAGCCGTTTACCAAATTGTTTTCATAGCTGCCAGTTCCCATTTACCTCTGAGAGAGGATGTATTATGCTCTTAATGAAATAAAGCGTTGCTTGTGAACTACAATGGTGTGCAGTTCTCCTATTACTTGTTGAAGAATGATGTACAGTAGCGCTGTGCGGTTTATTGCATTCTTAAAAAGACAGAGCATTCTTTATGTACAAAGGAGCTGTATACTTTTTAACGACCATGATTAGTGAGTCTGCCACTTTGTGTGTGTACTCATACAGTGCCACCGGGTTTCTAAATAACCGACGAGAGATAACTTTACTCTAATAATACTGCCCATTGTTTATTTATGATGCGCTGTGCACTATTATCGCAATCTGTTACCTGTGACAACATAGGAACACGGTACATGAAATTCCATAATCCAGAATGTCCTATAGGAATTTCTATAGGACCGATAGTCTGCAATGGATCTCATTGCGAAAATTTCATGGTTTAACATGCGCCAACATAATGCTCATTGTTGTCTGGGTAGAAATGAAATTTCAAAAAAATTTTAAAGTCCACACATGATACTCAATTTGTTTACAAAATATTGTTTCCTTGTGTGCTATCAAAGTTACCCCTAGGTACAATGAAAATATATTCACCATCATCATGCACCACCATAGAACAACTAGTATTGTGTATACAGAAATTAAATTTCGTGCAAACTTTTAATTCTGTATGTTAGCTCGTTTTCAAGATCTAGGACTAGGGTCTAGGATATTTTATTTTTTCAGCCTCTTGATTGGTAGTCTTCACCAACGCACAGCCAGTTTTCTCTCGTGACTTTAAGTGGTAGAAAATCACACCACACATTTTTGTGTCTTAAATCATAAAGTTTTCCAAATCATAGCAGTTAATATTGATGACGCAAGCTTTACCTTGTGTGAAATGAACACATTGTATATATTTGTTTAACCCATTTAACCATTAATGCCCAGTTGTCATCCAGTCACTAATCCGTGGAGTTGTAGAACACCTTTACATCATCGTCGATGCCCTACCGACGTACTGTCAGCCACTCGTCTTCAAGTTACTAATCCATGGAGCTGTAGAACCCCTTTACATCGTCGTTGATGCCCTACCGACGTACTGTCAGCCACTCGTCATCAAGTCACTAATACATGGAGCTGTAGAACCCCTTTACATCATCGTTGATGCCCTACCGACGTACTGTCAGCCACTCGTCATCAAGTCACTAATCCATGGAGCTGTAGAACCCCTTTACATCGTCGTTGATGCCCTACCGACGTACTGTCAGCCACTCGTCTTCAAGTCACTAATCCATGGAGCTGTAGAACCCCTTTACATCATCGTCGATGCCCTACCGACGTACTGAAAGCCACTCGTCATCAAGTCACTAATCCATGGAGCTGTAGAACCCTTTTACAACATCATAGATGCCCAACCGACGTACTTTCAGCCACTCGTCTCCAAGTCACTAATCCGTGGAGCTGTAGAACCCCTTTACATCATCGTTGATGCCCTACCGACGTACTGTCAGCCACTCGTCTTCAAGTCACTAATCCATGGAGCTGTAGAACCCCTTTACATCGTCGTTGATGCCCTACCGACGTACTGTCAGCCACTCGTCTTCAAGTCACTAATCCATGGAGCTGTAGAACTCCTTCACATCGTCGTTGATGCCCTACCGACGTACTGTCAGCCACTCGTCATCAAGTCACTAATCCATGGAGCTGTAGAACCCCTTTACATCATCGTCGATGCCCTACCGACGTACTGAAAGCCACTCGTCATCAAGTCACTAATCCATGGAGCTGTAGAACCCTTTTACAACATCATAGATGCCCAACCGACGTACTTTCAGCCACTCGTCTCCAAGTCACTAATCCGTGGAGCTGTAGAACCCCTTTACATCATCGTTGATGCCCTACCGACGTACTGTCAGCCACTCGTCATCAAGTCACTAATACATGGAGCTGTAGAACCCCTTTACATCATCGTTGATGCCCTACCGACGTACTGTCAGCCACTCCTCTTCAATTCACTAATCCATGGAAGTGTAGAACCCCTTCACATCGTCGTTGATGCCCTACCGACGTACTGTCAGCCACTCGTCATCAAGTCACTAATCCATGGAGCTGTAGAACCCCTTTACATCATCGTCGATGCCCTACCGACGTACTGAAAGCCACTCGTCAATTATCGGTGATATTACACTGTGGATTGTACTTTACTGTTATTGGATACACTGAACCCATACTGATCATTCCACTTTCATTAATGTAGGCTCACTTGGTGTCCTGCTGCATGCCGATATTACACTGTGGATTGTACTTTACTGTTATTGGATATACTGAGCCCATACTGATCATTCCACTAAATTACGTTTTATATAATTACCTAATTGCATTGCATGATTACTAAAAAAATGAAATTTAACCAAACAAAGAACTGCTACTCATCTTAGTATAAAATGTCAGTAATACACAGAATATATGCCATCAGAGGCGAGTGTGAACTCTTATATTTAGTGTTGTACTGCATTTTCATTTATTATCTTGTGTAATGTCTATGTTTACCGAGATACTTGTGTTGTATATGTCTACCAAGTATTTTCTATGATAGCGCACTATTAAATTATAATGAATTCTGGCACATTCCATCATACAAAAAGGTATTCCCACAGATTGTAGGAACACGAGATGACCACTGATAACGTAAAAATATTTAGGTACTAAAATTAGAACTCTTTCGCAAATATTCAATTTTGAATGTAAGATAAAGGTTATGTTTATTGTCTAATCGTTAGCGAAGCCTGTCACTCGTAAAGCTAGAAGATTTATATCTTTTTGTCTGTTCGCACTTAATTTGAAAAAAAAAAACTGTTCTATACTTAGATAAAAAGGTAATATCGTACATATATAAAATTTAATTTAATGAAGACCGTTTAAAGGGCCATAGTGTAATTTAATTTTATTAAACTTTGAACCTAAAAATGTACTTGCTCCACTCGGATTAGAACCCGGATCCTTCACTTGCTGGGTGATTATACTGCTACTATACCTTTCCGTTACATATGTGGTTAAATAACCAAACTATATTATGATCGGAAGACAAAATACCTTTAAACTACTTTTATTTACATCAGTTAAATTTTTATAAATAGCGCTTTCCTAGTTTAATTTTCAAAAAACGTTCAACGAACTCGCAATAATAACGAGCAATTTTATTATGAAATAATAAAAGTATTATATAAGTATGAAATAATAAAAGTATTATATAAGTATAAAATAATAATTAATATGAAATAACAAACTATCTTATTTTGCAAAAAGTTAATTAAAATTATTTAGTTACTACAATTTAAAAGTTGTTATTGTACAACCTACTTGAATTTAATTATAATTCCCTCTCAAGCGCACAAAATTACTGCTCATATATGTCTAGACACTTTAAAAACTTATGGAAATCCCATTTAAATGTTTATTCATGTTACGAATTAATCAAAACATTAATGTATTTTAGTTACATCCAATAATTTCATTCCATGTGTTAAACAACAAATTGCTAATATGAGTACGATTCATTCAACAGTGTAAACTTGCGAAAGCGGATAGTAAGGATGTATGATATTGGGGATAGTGAGTGGGTATTTGGCAGCTTTAGTCTTCTCTGGGCTCACAACCCCCATCTGGATTCTTATAGCTTCCACCCCACAAACATCTTTATCCTAAAGTATTTGTAACCTGACTTTTATATTTATAGGTAAAAATTTGAAATAAAAATGATGTATACTTAAAAAATGTTTTTGATTGTAATAATATATTAATTTATTTGTAACATATATTAGAGTCATTATTTAAATTATTATATTTATTTATAACTTCATTATTTCATGTTTATTAGTCATTATTTATATAAACACACACATATATATATATTATATATATATAACCATTATAAATCAATAAATATATATATATATATATATATATATATATATATATTTATTTATTTACTGATTTATAATGGTGCTGGAAATATGTCATTATCTGTCTGTCTATGTACCCGCACGATATTACCTAACGAGTAGACTTATAGATGTTGTGTAAATCTTGATTTATTTACAGGTATCACTGATGGTGCTTGTCACTTCATGGGATTCTCCTTAGTGTACCTGAATACTTTTACAACGGTTAAATAGTAAGATAAGTAGTAAGATAAGTCAATCTGAGTATAATATAGAATTTTAATATGTAAGGTGTAAAATTTTTTATAACGACTCTTAAATGTCGTAATAAATACGTAGTATTATAAGATTTAGCCACTTTTCAGTTTTTTTTCTAATAAAAATCAAATGAAAAACTAGTTTGCAGTTATATATTAAATATTCTAATGAAAGATTTGTTTTGGAAGAATTAAACCAAATCTTTTTTACCCCATCTAAAAATGTAATTTTTATGTAAAATTTGTTGTAGTATATTGGCTGAGCACAAAAAAACATTTTTGTTTGGGGGTTGGAAACATTTTTATTTAAATGTCTGTCTATCTGTCTGCATGAACTCTCAAGATTGACATTGACATAGATACGTTATTATTGGGCAACATGGGAATTGCACGTCCAAGCAGAAGATCTCAATAATGAATGAGAATTTAGGCTTGAAATGTTCAATGAAACTTCTGTGAAGGCTGCCACGTGATACATGAATTGGCGTGCTCCTGCATTGTTCAATATCAATTCTTAATTCTTGACAAACGGCAACAATAGGTCATTCTTGTTTAATGAAAGGCAAATTTATTTGTTTTCTCGTTTATCAAACAAGCGTGGAACCCAAACTCATATTCTTCATGGAAAATAATAAGTAATTAAGGCTCTCTATAATGACTAGCATTATGATTCAAGACTTAATAAATAGTGATACACATTTGAGTGTAACCGCTTTGATCATTTAAGGTGTTTACTCCTAATAATGCCTCCATAACCATAAATTCATGTTTCATAAATGAGGTACATGCGCATACAGAGATTTAAGTAAACGGAGATTCAAAACAGAACTAAGAATATTCTTAAGATATATGGTACTTAAGGACATATTCAAGGATTTTCACACGTGGAGGGAAATTCATTCATATGAGCGCCATTTTCTAGTAGTAACGGCAACATTAAATCATTTGAAAATGTATTCGTTTTATTCGTGTAACTCTTCAATGAGACGTTTTAATAGGAATAAATCAAAATAAATCATTCCGAATGAAAGGGGGTTGAGTGCTGAGATTATAAATTTTAAATTCACCATTTGATACCTGTGAGTTACGGTAGGAAACTTAGGTTTACATCGAGATTCAAAATACGTTCCCTTAGGAATACTTTGAATCATGGTATGGGGGGCAACAAGATATTGTATTTACCAGGAAGTCTTACCTGGAAAATGTTAGGGATTACGTTACGTTTTTTACATACTTATGTCTTAGTATAATTTTTATTAGAAAATTTTGAAATCAGTCTTAGAGAAGTGTGTGTTCAAGGAGGGATTACATAAATTAACGCTTCTCGAATAACACAGCTTACCTCACAGACGTTTAGATATTAGTGTTCCTTTTCAAACAAGGCAAAGAACGGCGAGAACGTTGTCTAGTTGTACTTTTATAGATATTACTATCATTCTCAAGGATGCCAAGAAATACGAGTAGCGCTATATAACAGTACGGAATAAATTCCGGTTCTTAGTTTTGGTTAAATGAAGGTTCCATTATGACACGACTCGTCTTCCTGTAAGGAAACATATCCATTTGAATTCCCAATTACGAGCAGAGAATACCAAAACAATTATGAATACAACTTAGAAAAACACTTTTTAAATTATAAATAAACCAAATGCAATGCTTTTACTAAAACCAATGAACAGAAAACGAAATTATTTTAGATAAAAAAGAAATCTAATTTAACTTTACATACTGAAAGGTACTCCAAGCTAAATAACACAATTGTATAAGTCTGTAATAAATAGATATAAAATAAACAATAATTGTTGAATACAGTTATTTCATACTAAAACATAATTAAGTCATGTGTAAAATGCAGTTTTAATGGAGAACGCAGTTACGAGTAGGCTATTTAAATAAGATTAAAAGGGTGTTGCTTTTAGAACATTGGCTTATGATTTAAATGACGTCATTAATGAATTCGCGGAAAAGTTAGAATTAATACCTGTACTTATTTTACAGTTTACAGTGCTCAACTGTGGAATATAACAATATTACTATGCGTTCCAAATGAAAAATATTCCTTCTTTGTCTCTAAAACATTAAAAGTTATATGTAAACATTATACGGAAATTTTTTAATGTGCCATATTTCTAACGTATTTTATATTACTTATATACCACTATGTATGGTATAATATTCAATAATTGCGTGGTATTGGCTTTCAGTAACCTTTATATTGTCAAATTAAAATAATTTTTTACTTTTTTATAACTTAGTTTTAGGATGAATACCTGTAGTCGGTTATTTCTATTTATAAAATTGTGTAATATTTTAATTAATATAATGTTATATTTATTATGTGTACATAGATAAAAGATAATTATTTTGGAAAATATAGTTATATTAAACTTTTACGTTGAGCCATTCTATAAAATTTAATAATGTACACGTAGTACAAACATGCAAACACATTAGACTAGATTATATCCTTAAATATTACGTTTTATCTATTAAAGAAAGAACAACAATATTAGTTGTATCTCTTACAACCTAAGCCGGCGGCAATACTTCAACGTAATACCTGCTGTCCAAAAGCTCCACGCTGTCCCGTAAAGTTTGTAAAGCTTGAGGCAATTTGGACTGTTTCCAATACAACCAGAAGCTTCGCCTGTTTCAAACATTCTTATTACTATTTTAAAGAGTTCTCTTACTGTTCCCTATGAAATCAAACCATTTTAAGTTTTGTTTCTTAAGGACATTGCAGCTTAAATTTGAAAACTAAAACTATTCAGTTTCTGATAAAGGTCTAATTTAACGTTTCTCTAAACTTTGACTCATATTAATGTATTTTAGTATCTTTAAGATTACTTACCGCTATAACTAACTATAAACGTCTCTAGTTTAATAAACGCTTCTGTCAACTTCAGAACGGATACATCTTTTGTCGTACCTAAGTTAAGCTGTTCCGGAACTAGTTTACTCAGTTAGGCTGATGAGAGTAATACATACACAGAGCCAATATGCCAGGTGGTTACAAATATTGGGCAAAAGAATAATATATGTTAGCAAATGTGTTTGCTAACATGATTCGGCTTACGAGAAAATCGAAATATCTTCTAATGGTAGAACATACTTAAAAACTTTCTTGATATGCCATGACTATTAAAAGACATATGTATATGCGGATAGAACATTCTCCAAGTTGTTAAATGATAATATTAGAAACATTAATATGGAGTTCAAGACAAAACCTCTCCTAACATAACATACATACCAATGCAGTATTTAAAATGATTAAGTGAATTACTTTGTTAGGAGTTTTTAGTAGCTTTTAAAATGTTTAAATATATTGTAATGTAACCTTAAAACATCGTTTTAATTCAAAAACCCAAGAACCAAAAATGAAACTAACGGTTATTTTGCAGTTTTATAATAATTAAAACGTTTTTTGTGAGATGGCAATAAGGCTGATATCCAACATGAGAAATCACAATCGTTTCAAACGATGGGCTAACAAAGATTTTACCTTTATATATATTTTTCAAACTTTCGAACTTAGATATAATTGATAAAGTTAACATACTATCGTATTTATTGTATATGTCATAGTCAGTAATGATTAGGGAATGTGATTATATCAATTTAGTACATTAGTTCCTAAGTAGTTTTTATTATTTTTAATTAATATTAAAAGACGTCATAAAATTAACTTAAATCAGACCATAGAAAAATGCTACAATTAAGTAAAAGTTAAGTTAAAAGCTTTTTTTAAAAAAATTTTAGGGGAAGTTAAGACCTGTGAAACAAGATTCTCGCAAGAATATTATTTCAATCGCCAGAGAAGACCGGTTTACCGTTAACAAGCTAAACGATTACAGATTTATACAAGTCACAGGTAAAAAGGAATACTCTCAAGGAATTGTAACTTTTGTCTTTAGGTGCCACGTTCATTACCAATCGGAACTACTTTCGAATAAAACGTTTGAAAGTTAACAGCAATGTAACCGATGGCACTAAACATAACAGCATCTATTTTTCGGTATAAAGCATTTTTTTTTAAACATAACTTCTACATTTTATATTGATAACCAGTAATCGGTACAGGTTTTTGGTGCATTTTAACGAAACTGCAACTTTGCAAAGCCACAACTTGGCTATCAGAAATTATTATTATAATAATACTTATGTAGCTAGATATGAAACTTATACATATCATTATACACCAAATTTCCATCATTAGTCAGAGACTCAGTTAAAGTTTGCAACATTTAGGTACTATAGAGTCAGGAAAATTTAGAATTATACTGATTATGGGTTGTTTTGCTTTCTTTGAGGATCATCGTTGTAATATTTCATTATTGTAACATAATACAACATTGCTATTGATATCTGAATCTTTAATGCAATTAAATACACAAATAATTGTCACATTGAAGACTCCACCCCTCTTCACATCAGAAGTGTTACTATGAGGACACCATAAGAATACAAGCACAATCGTTATGCTTATATTTTTTTATATTTCGAGGCAAACGAACTGTTTAAAATACGATTAATTAGGACTTCGTGTCGAGTAAGTGCAGGAACGCTCACGAAGGCAATCCGAATGTGAGAAATACTTAGGTCCGGAAGGTTGACATGGTGGGCACCATTCCAGGTTTCACCATGCTGCTGCCTATCATCTGAGAATGATGAGCTACCTCAATACTACATTTGTCATAAATTTAAAAGAAAATAGTACAATAAGAAAAGTCTATGGCTTGTCTATGGTTTGTAATATTGTTACAAATATTTATATTGACCTGTCTTTTAAACTTCTGTTATTCATGTTGGTGTCACTGTTGCTTAAATGGTTTTGAAATTATCGTCTGAAGATTTTAATGACCTTTATTCCTATTTTTTATTGGAACTTACGTTATTGTACATTTATATTTTACTGTAACTTATGAATTAGTTGCCCTGAATCTATTATGGGATGTGTAATTTTGGTATTGTTATAGTAGGGTTGTAATATTGTATGAGTCTTTGTTTATGCTACTAAGTATTTATGTTATTGATTTTTTATTTTTTTAAGTTTTAATTGCTATTTAGTTATTGCTAAAGGTATATTAAATGTATAACATGAAACTTTGTTTTTATTAAAGAGGCGGAGTATAGGTTGTCCAGGTCTCTCTACCCCTCAACCTGAAATTGTATACAATAAATTATTAATATTTTAATACAGACAGACACATGTAAACCTTCCAGATACTTAACTTTATAATATAATGTAAACAAAATAGCTAGTTCCCATAAATTTACTAGTGAACCTAATAATAATAATATAAATCTCAAAAAAGATAAACAGAATAATCAACAATGTAAAAGATAAAATAAAAAGAACAATAACCACTCCAACCTACTGTCTGACCTCACACACACCACAAGCAACCCACAGTCCGCAAGTAGCAAGTCCGCGACCCTCGACCCGAAGTACGCACGACCCTCAATACTTCTAATATCACCAGGGAGAGTGTTCCAAAGGCGATAAGCCTAAACAGTAAACGATCTATAAAATATTTTGATCTATGAATGGGAATTGTAAGTAAAGTGGCTCGCCTACTAGTAGATCGTTCACTATAGTAAGAGATGATATTGAAGTGGTCGGACAGATAAATAGGAGTTTTAGTTTTAACAACTGAATGTCCACTGTAATAGACACAGTCATTGGATACCGACTGCATAGTCACTAGGGATTGTGTAAGGGTTGTATAACCTACGACCTTTGTAATTCACCGCTGGAAATTATTTAAAAAAGAAGCCGATCCCCATTTTAACCATATTTTATCCGTCCTTTCGTAGCACGGGGCAGAGAAAACCAAATACAACAGACTAAATGCGTTCTTAACATTCATGAGACTGAGGTACTCATGTATTGTAAATGTTGCAGTGTTTTACATTATTGCATATAACGATTATAAGAAAGGCATTATCGTAATTATAAAGATGAAGGGAAATCGACTATTTGCGGGAGTATTCATGAGCTCTACATTACAGGATAGCGAGGCATGGGGGAAGCGTTATAGGTTCAAGAGTTGCTGCGAATGGGAAAATCTCACATCTGTTCTGGTTTATATAATTTAACACGCGTTGAATTTGTCATCGTTTATATGCATGTGCATTGTATGGGTATAAACTAGCCATTTTTACTATGTGTTGTGGTGGTTTCAGTAAGAGGATATATATATATTCGAAACATATGTGTGTGTGTGTGTGTGTGTGTGTGTGTGTGTGTGTGTGTGTGTGTGTGTGTGTGTGTGTGTGTGTGTGTGTGTGTGTGTGTGTGTGTGGTGTGTGTGTGTGTTTAGAATATGGTAATGAAAGTTAATGTCAGCATTCTGGTGGTGTAATATCTATAAAATATAAATAACAGCATTCTTATGTTGATAGTGACCTGAGAGATAAATACCAGACGTATGGTGATAATGTCCGTGGGATAAAGATGTAACATTCTTGTGGTGTAATGTCGGCGAGAGATGAATACCGGAAATCTTGTGGTTTGAAAACACGGTAACACCTACATTGTTAGTCTACTTTTTAGGCTTATGTGGTTGATGCAACAACTAACATATATTTTGGATCACACCATGTCATTACATTGTTTATTACGCAGGGAACTTGGCATATACAGAACTTTCAATAAAAAGAAAATTACTCCTTACTACAAATTCTAAGTGCCCAAAAATCTAGATGTTTATTGTATTACTACAAAAAGTGACATATATTATAAGTGGATTAAGAATACTTAACATTAATCCTTAGGTTACATTCGGGCTATTTAATCGTTCAAAAATGTACTCCCAATTATTTATAAGTATAAATATTATGAAAACCAGTATAAATACAATTTTAGTTTAATGTTTATACGGGTCCTGTGTATGTTATGCTCAGACATCACTTAGTAGCATAAATACAATACTCTTTAATTAATAAAGACTTTTTGTAAATATTGCTGAAAACTAATTTTTAATTGACAGAGCTGGTAACAGTTAATAAAATACAGTTTACACATTTCCACAATATATTTTACCGTTATCTTTTAAAATTGCAAGCAATTAAATTCCATTTTTGATTCTATTCATATGATTCTATTACTACGTAAACACAATATGATATGAATCGTCTGAAAAAGATTGTATGCCATTGTATAGTAAAACGAAAGTTACTAGGAGTAAAATAATTATAGTAATCTAAAAGAAACACACAGGCACACAGTATTAAGGGAAGAAATATTTTGGAGAAGAATCTCAAAGTTCAGCTCACGACTCGCGTCCCTTGGGTTTCCATAACGAGTCGCCTTCTGCCCAAAGCCTACTGGGAAATGAGCTCAAAAAAATGGTAAAAAACAATAAAATCGTAAATATCTCTTAGGTGTGAACTTAAGTAATTGCTCAAGAATACCAATAGAATTTCCAGAAAGTTCTGTAAAATTCATAGCAGTTTATAATTTTAATTACCTTACAGCGTTTTACATTACAGCAATTAATGTCTTGTATATGGCATTTGTTTTGTTATTTCATACGTTCGTAGATTTTCGAACATCTTAAAGCTCCAGGTACCTCTGTTGGTAGCTTGTACTATTTTTTCAAGCAGTATTCACAATTTTTAATGGATGTGGTATTTAATCATTTAAATAGTTGTATTTATTATAACGCATTCAAAATTAACGCTTAATAATGTTCAAGAATGTTTTCTAAAACTTTTGTAATATGAATAAATTATTATTGAACTACATTCAATTATATTCAAAATGTCAATTAATATTTAAAGACGCCAAATAATTGTAGGGTTTCTATAGAGCGTAATGGTTTTAATTATCCCCGAATCATATTTACCGTTATTATTCACTGTAACTTCGTAAAACGCATTGTACTGAATTTGGTTTTCATTGTAAAAAGTTATCATACAAGAAGATAAGAAATCAATACGAAACACAAATAGAAATGTAACAATAACAAAGTTTTCTAAAACTTAAGGTTATAATTTATACAAGTATATGATTTTGAATGTTCAGGTTTCTCCAGTACACCTTCCTCAAGGGCTGCGTCTGAAATCTCACGCTGTCAGAGACTTAAGTCATGGAATCTGGAGTCATGTTCCCTTGGAGTAATCGAAAAAAGACGGCGACGAAGAAGCGAAAAACAAACTCTATGCATCGTTTCGTCTTCAGATATACCGAGTCCAAAAAATATAGTGTAATATAGGTAACGAGGTATTCTCATAGTCTCATCAGGTACATAACTGAGTACAATTCAATATTTAGACACGATCTCTAAGCAAAATGGATCAACCGAGTTTTCAAAACACAACTTAGCTATGGTGGGAAGGATGGATTGACTGTGAGTGTAGAATTTATCATGTTATTACGAATTTGAATATAACATGGAGTGTAGGAATTGTATTCTAATTAACACAGTGATTATTAGTCATATTACTAAACTCACTTCCATCAGTCCACTTCAATCACACACATTAGTTTTGTCTCTTTGTCTACTTACCATTAGTATCTTTCTATGGCAGGCCCATTAATCTAAGCTATATTCCCCAGTATTCGCGGTAATCCTGAGTTAAATCCGTATTGATTGACGGGGAATATAAAATTGTATATACTTTTTTACAGTAAAAACCCAGAATGAACAGAAAAATATATAATATATTATAAAAAATTCATTGCATAAACACGGAGACAACTGTTATGACATACGCCTAATCCAATCTATCTTCTATGTTTTCAGACCATTTTTATTTGAGGAGAACATAGAGCAGGTATAACAACAAAAAAGTGAAGGGTTCTTTCAGTTTTTCAGAAACGTTGTAAATAGCTGGTGAATTTCCTGGGCAATCAATCACATTATTGTCTTCTCCTTTCCAAACATTATTCTTCATCATTCGTTTCATTTTACAATAGAAATTGTTGAAGGCATTAATTTATCAGTAATTATAGTATATTTTGAGTTTACATATACTAAGTACCTGAATGCATTTTAAACATATTTTAGAACAGTATGGGGAGTACTGTAGGTCTACAATGTACCATTTTATTTTGTAAAATAAAAAGGCTAAGAGTATCTTGCAATATATTACTTATCTTAACATAAACAAAAAATGCACTGTTTAAATTGTCTATACAATTATTTCTCCTTTGCATGTATGAATGAGATAAGAATTTGACTTTAGTCCTATTTATTTAAAATAAGATTGAGAACTTAATAGTTTCACTTACATAAAAAAATCAGTTGAGTTTTTCCTATGGTTTTGATTTTTAAATCTGCTGCATAAAAAATATGTTTAATGATTTATATTTAAGTTACTAAAATCAACGTATAGCAAAGCTATTAATAATTTCAGCTAAAATTGTAAGTTCATCAATTTTCTCTCTATGAATAAGTAGGCAGTAACCGATTTTGTGTTCCCTTAACTTTACTTAAAGAAAAACAATGGGGACATAAGTAACATATTCACATCATTAATTATTTCACACTCTGTTACAATTTTCTGAAGTCATTCTTTAAAACAATCTAAATTTCTTTGCTACTGTAGAACATTAAAAAAGGTCCGTCAAACACCAAGAACTACTATTCACAAAATGAATTAGTAAACTGATCTCTCATAATAAAAGTATACTTAGAATTCCAAGACCTATATTTTCTTTTCGAAATGGAAAGATACTAGAGTATATGGAGGTACAAGAAGAGAAAGTCTCCAAATAATTAAGGAAGCATCCGAAAAACTCGTGATATGAATTTCATTATCATGTCATTAAATTATATGCAGTTGTAATTTCGATTTTCATTCCAGACAACGGTGAAATTATGTTCTTCAGTAAGATATTGATATCTTAGTTGCCTTTTACTACATGATATTTACTCTGTCATGTTTTAAACGTAAATGTAAACGTATTGTAAATGTAATAATAAGAAAGTTGGACTTACAGGTAATTTAAAGTATTAAAATCGACTATAAATAGTATTAAAAAAAGGTATTAAGCAAACACAATCGGTCTGATAAAATTTAAAAGAGAAATACATATTTTATGAAACATTTCTCAAACTATGTGAATTTTATATAAAAAAAGATTTAATTTAAGGCCCCTTATAACCAGAAAAGAAATTACTTTGATTTGAAATGATTTGTACTATAACATATTTATATTTATTAGCTACAAAGCTGTATATTACAAAATAAAAGAGGCTTTATACTTGAAACTGTAGCATATTATATGTCGGGATAATATTTGGTGCCGCGCCATCGAGTATTTTCTCAAAGTCCTTGTGGAATCACTGATTTACTTCTTGCAGGCGTCAGCCTATGGTTTGATCTTGGAATGCTTGCTGCCAAAGTCTCAGTCCCTGGCTCTTGTGTGACACATTTTGCTTTTTTTTGAACGATCTCTATCAACTTACAAGATAGGTCTCCCAGTACCCAAATATTCGATGAGGAATTTGACAACTTCATCATGATTATTTGTTCTAGACATTCGCCAAAATATTTCACTACTTATTACCAAAAGCCTTACTTTATTACCAAGATCTGGAGCCAGCCAGCTAGTCTGACTTGAGGCACTTACTACGGTACCTGGATATCGCACTGTCGTAGAAGCTGAAGACGCTTTGCAGTCATTGTACCAGTGAAACGCGAAAGACTAAAAAAATTTTTAAGTTTCTGTATACAACAATATTATGAAGAGTGAATATTAAAGAAAAATATACGGGAAGTATTATTTACAAAGGACGTAGAAACAAGATCCTATTGAAGTAGCGTGACAGGTAAGTGAACGTAGTAACGCAGTCAGCCAGATTGCCTTGTGGATGAGGTCGAGCTATACTCATAACAATTGTGAACCCGTGAGTGAACTTTTGGTATTACGGGAGCTACATCTGAAAATATTATGAGAAAAGGTATGATGAATTTAATAAGTGATGCATTTATATTGATGATGTGGATGTAACAAGATGGAACAAGCTATATTAAACTGTCACAGTTTATGATCTTGGGAAGTAATGTACTTTTTATGATATAAATAAGATTGTAATTATAACCTGCGATATTTCCGTGTAAGCATTCCTCGAGGGCTGTAAACTAATGTAGGAGTATTAAAGACATTTAGAAATTACTTTCCTGCTGTAAATGTAGTTTATTAAAATTTATAAACAAAGAATACCTGTGAGCACCATTTACTAGCTTTGTAAAGGAGCCCTCATTAGCATTTTTATTAAAACGTTAAATGTTTGGATATATAAAATTTTGACAGAAATATACAAGGTATAAAATGTAAAAGAATAATAATGCTAGTTTTTTTTTTACGATATGCTTCAAAAAATTAGTGTAAAGTCTTTAGACTGATATATTATTTTAATTTTTTTACTGAAACATATAAAACATAATGGTACAGTTCCCCCTCAAGAACATTGCTATTGTAACTAATATATAACCATAAAAACATTCAATATGCTCCACTGAAATTTTCAATTACTAAAACCTGTAGAAAGCTCATTTAAATCTTACTCAACAACAAAACATTTTTAATTACTTTTACTATTGGTTTGTGTTAACAGTGAAAGGTTTTATATTGCTGGGCGTCGGTTATTAACATTTACTTCAGGTATTTGATACTCTCTGCCAGTCTCAATTTGAACGGGTTTTACTGAGTGCTTATAATAGAATAAATATATAAATAGGACATAGTGACATTTCTATTTAGGAAACAATATTGCGTATTTGAATGAGTCATTTTTTATTTGATGGTGAATGAGAGCAACGAAAAGAAACTTGAATATAGCATAAGGTTATTAGTTATAAAGCCGCAATGATATTAATATTTATATATATAAATTTATTGATTCATATTTCATACTTTATATTAGTATTCTGTTCTTTGGTTTTTCAGTGGTTTAGAACCTTCAGTTGATTATTCATTAGACCACAATGCCTGTAATTTTCCACTGTTCACTTACATGTCATAAATTTGGAAAATGTTAAAAGTATAACAAATATAGAAAACGAACAAATAAAATAATATTCCAATGATTGACTGTATATCTATGCAATCCTGATAACGTACCAAAAAATACTTTTATTTCCATTACTTAATTACACAAACGGATCATAAAACCTTAACAATGGACATTAAACCAGCTAAAAACTATATTGAAACAAAATTATTTGTGTCTGAGGATTTTAAACCTCTGATTGTTAATTCTTATTGAAATATTTTCCAGTTTTATGCATAATTTATAATTGTAATTTATATTGAGAGAATGTGATTTTATTTATACGAACTCAGCTTTCAATCCTCATGAATTTGAATGAGTATAAGAATAGGCTTACCATTTTCCTTTACTTATATACAATGAGTGTTGCGATGTAATTGTGTTATTTTTCAAGATTTGTACATATTAATACTATAGAAAACCCTAAAGGACATTATTAAAGTAAGTGATAGTCTGAATTCAGAAGGAAAGAATTCACTCACTGACACTACATTCCCAAGACAAATTTGGGGACATACGCCTCACTCGAAGCAAGATGTAAAAAGAGGCCAGACGTAATCAATAATAGCGAATGCCGTTTCTTATGCCACTGACCACTCTATAGATGCACAATCTTTCGCATGCTTCTAGAAAACTACGAACTAGCATCAGATAGAAGACTTATACCATCAGAATTTTGCTATAGCACAATTCCCTATACATAACGTAGTAATATTGACTCAACAAATCCCCACATCCCCACATCTGTGTGGATATTGGTGATCAAACCAATGATGTGATTGTTGATCGACAGTTGGCAAGAAGATCAGTTTCAAAATTCTAGTTGTATGCGATTGGTTACTTCCTATACAGAGTGATTGAAAAGTAACTTGCACACTTTCTTAATTTTTTTGTTAGTATAAATATATAAAAACTGTTTGTGGCTGTTTGTGGTATCTTGCTAGCTACAAAGGGTTTCACTAATAATGATAGTATTCAAATATTTGACTCTCAGGGAACAGAGGTTGAGTGGGGGTTACCAAAAAATTTTAAATATCACTAATAGTCTTGTAGCATATAATTTTAAAGGTCTTGGTTAGTCAATAAAAAATACACTTAAATAATTGAAATCGGACCACTCTAAAGAAAACTCGCTGTTGACAGATTCGACATGGATATTATAAACAGCTAAACATTGTTGGACTGCTTAGCGTATGTTGGCAGAATCGAGATAGATATTTAAATAGCTGAGCATCGTTGAACTGCTGAGCGTATCTATTGCTGCAGGGAGGTCCTCGGAGAGGACTCTTTGGATTTCGACACTTAATTTGAAAGTATGAAAGTGATCACCTCTTGCAATTTAATATTTACTAATATTAATTACATATAAATATATAAATAATGTAAATAAATATTCATAATTCTTACCAGTTTTATTTTCTTTTTAAAACAATTGTACATGTAAAAATTCATAACAAATTGAGTTGAAAATGTATCCTCTACAAGAAGGTTCTCTTTGTGGTTAAACACATGTTTTTGCCTTGTAGCCTTTCACTTCTTATTCTGAAAGATTTCATTAAGATATACAATTGATACTAATTACTGTTCAACATTATAGGTTGCGAGCTGTTTTGTCTTAAATGATTTTTCATTACCTGTTAAATTGGGTATTGGTGTCTACGGTATGGATCACAATAACGTTTGGGTCCACCATTTCCTTTAAAGCGGTCCAATTTCAATTCTTTACGTGTATTTTTCATTAAATAACCAAGACCTATTAAATGATATGTTATACGACTATAAGTGCTATTTTAAAGTTTTGAGTTGCTCCCATCCACCACAACCCTTTTCCCTTGAGGGTCAAACATTTGGAAACCATCATTACTAGTGTAACCCTTAGTAGGTAATATTGCCTCAAAGAGATTGTATATATCTGAAATAGTAAAAAAGTTAAGAGGGTGTACCACTTACCTTTCAATCAACCTGTATAGTTGTTATATGTATAGTAATTCAATATGAATGAGAGAGAAGTTTGAGGTAAATCCACTTGAAACAGATTGGTGTGTATCTACTTCACACCAAACTGCTATAAACTATATAAAGTTACTTGTATCCCGATCTAAAATGATTACGTACAGGTTACGTTAAAAAAGTCATACCATTTTAATCTTGAGCGAACATTTATATTGCAAAATCACTCGTAGAAAATCTTTCCTTGTTCAGTAACTTATATAATCGGAGGCCGCTAGCTTGTAACAGACAAGTTACAAGATAAGATACTAGCGACATATTCCGATTGCTGGTTGTCTTTGTGATAGGTATATAGGTAAAACAGTGCTTGATTTTATAATGCTTAAAGTGGTTTAATATATTAATTAAAATCACAAATTACGCATAATCCAGGTCACAAAGGTGGATCCAACATGACTTTGAAAAGGTTATATCATTGTAAGCTATAATGAAAATTAATATTACAAAATCAATCCATAAAACATTTGTTTATTCATTAACTAACATAATGAAACGCCTCAAGCAAGTAACATACAAGGTGTACAATTACTAGCGATATATTTCGATTAATTTAACCTTTGTGTTTGGTATCTATGTCGACGCTCTGCAAACAGTGCCTGAGTTTATAGTGTTAGTGCTTCAGTTGCCTTAAGGTGATAAAATGTGTTTCATAAGCATAATTGACTTGTAAAATAACTTACAAATGTGGAGTATGCAAAGGAACATTCAGTTAGCAGACTAACATTGTGTTTCCACCATACAGTTATGTAGGACAACAGTCACTGAACTATGTTTAACTTTGAAGTTAGTGAATGTTACAGTTTCAGTTGCATTCATTTGAATTTATGTGTGGTTGAATAACCATAATTGACGATTAATCCTTGTCAACGTAAATAAATATATATATATATATATATATATATATATATATATATATATATATATATATATACAATATACATTAAATAACCTTGATATTTATAGCAAAATTAACAGTTTTTAAAAACTTGTTAAAATTAAATTAAAATGAGTATTTATTAAGAGAAGTTTTAGTTGCCCCTCACTACCTGTCCAACCTCCTAATCTCTTGAAATTAACCTTTTTTCCACGACTGTATTTGATGAAATCATATTTGTATAGTTATTGCAACAGCTGTTATTCAGCAAATCCCACATCAATGAAATCGTGCATTAAACGGATTATAGAAAGTTCGAGGGTCATAAATTTATATTATTGAGAATCTAAAAACTTTCCAACGCATTTTCAAGTTAGTGTCTCTTGCAAGGTAGGGTACCATAAGATATGGCGAAGTTATCCTTCTCTTGTCACATATATAAATAGATAGCACAGTTATCTCAGTAATATTACAAAATTAAAGGTACAAAGTGCCTTTATATTTCAAAAACCACAAGGTACTCAAAATAAGTATTAGTAAGTGTTAGCAGATACTAACTCTATTACTGCTGGATTAGTAGACCGCTGCAATGTATATTGTTTCTTACATAGGAAGTTGCCGTTATTACAACTGTGCGTTTCAAAGTCCTAATCAAGCACGTAGATTATTAGGTGCAATAAAATTATTTCGTAAAAAATAATTTCTTTATATAGTTGGCATTACTTGTTGCAAAGTGTCAGATTTAAAAAAGTTGGCTAAAAAAACCTATACGTAACAGTCATTAATAATTTATGTTGTACCTATACACACAGTTTAAGTACTTTAATGTCTACTATATCACATCTTTAATTTTTAAAACGGTATTTTTGAAACGTAGCTGGTGTTTAATCCGGAAGAGCGATAACGTGAAGGTTATTTAATTTTAATTCTACAACGTGTAATGCTGAGACACCCAGGAGACTACGAATAAAGAATATTAAGAAAGCTCTGTAAGCTAAAGGGATCAATAGTTTTGGAATATATGTGGATTTTAAGTGAAGATACGATTTCTTCCAGTTCCGTATAAATATTATTATTTTGGTTTCTTACCATTCCTCAGTCCTACAATTACTTAATATGTATTTATAAATAACACCAAAGATTAAACCAGGTGTTATGTGGTCATTGAAAAATACATTAAAGCAGGCAGTGTAACAAATAATTTCTTCGTTTATTTGTACCGTTATTACAGCACATATTTTGTAATTTATATGGAGCTAATACTTTATAAATTAAACAACTTTTCGGAAATACTTGGTTTATTCCGAAATTCAAGTTCACCCAAAAGTTTACAAAGTTTACAAACTTTTGATTCAATTTTATTCAAAAATCACTCAATCAATCAAATCTAATTAAGAGTCTGATTAAAAGATATTAAAATTAAAATTAAACTAAAAATGTATACTTCTCCAAAAATGGTTTAAATTAACAAAACAAAATAAAAGGTTCTCTTCTCAAAATACTCAAAAATTAATATAACACAAAAACTTGATATTTACTTTATCACCAAAATTTAATTCACAAAACTTCAAAAATTTGAATTAAATTTTCAGACTCTGAAAGATGGGAAACTTTAGAAATTTTTAATACAGTATTATAAAATAAAAGATATTAACTATACGCTGGTACGGGACTTACTACTTTGAAGATTACGGAGGCAGATCGGATCTTAAAACGCACTAAAAATTTTAAATACTTCAAATTGACTTTACCCACGAAAAATAAATTACTCTAAATCCCAACTATTGGGTTAGAGAAAGAACTTCAGCTACTAACTCGACCGCTACACGTACTCCTCAATCGCCAAGACTAGACTGACTGCCCCTCCAGCGAGCCGGGAGGAACGCATCACCCGATACGTCACTGACCGATCAGCTGATTGCCGGTCCAACTGAACAAACAATGTCCCCGCACCGCGTCTAGTTAATAAGAGCCTACTTCCTACCGCGATTCAGCATAAATGAATTTGAACTATGGTACATATTTTCCCTAGCCCGAAGCTGCAATCACGGTAGGAACCTAAACCTTTAAACACTCATCCCGGACTAAGTACAATAATATCCCTCCACATGCACACTTTTAAATAACAATTCTTTTGTACTTATCACTACGTGGAGGCTGTGATGTGTAGTCCAAGGGGTGATGTGGTAGAAGGTGTCCGACGTCCAGTGTGGGTCCCCAGGTAGCCATCGCAGAGGGATGTGGTAGGTGAGGAGTAGAGGCAGGTAGCTTCTCCAATGATAGTGCGGCCGGTGCAGTGCGGCGGCCTAGTTGATCTCGTTCACTTATCGGGCCCACTTAGTTTTCACTTATCAGAGTCACTTAGCTTTCACTTATCGGGTTCACTTGTAATTAAACTTTACGATACGAACTCTTCTGAACAAATACTTTTAGAAGGGGCCGAGTTATTCCAGCTTGATTACATCCGGACCTTTTTACAATTTACACAGGACGCTCTCAACAATATTCCTATCTTGACAGATAATGCCTCCAAATCAACTTTTATCTCCTTTAATGCAATGCTAGGTTCTATACGCCCCTTCAGATTACCAGCGTTGCCCCTGATATTTAATTTCAAAAGAGACCTCAACATTTTTCTAAGATCCTGAACGGTGTCGCTTTCAGAAGCATTTCCGCCCCTAAAATTTACTTCAAATATTAATTCCTTTTTGAGCAACAGATCTACATGCGCTAGCTCCATTTTTATTTTAAAATAATTTTCTTAAAATAAATCAAATATTCCAAACTGACAATATTATTCTAAGTCCTCAGTCTTACACACTACACAAAATTATGCAGGTTTATACACAATGCTCAAGTTCATACAAGTCTTATACAATTCTTATACAAGTTACACACACTTACAGGTATCAGACAAGTTTATGCAAGTTTACAAGTTCTTTCCTGTAAATAACCTGTTGTACAAGTTTATGCTCAAAAGGAAAAAGCAGATTGGCGCAACTTATGTACCGTTATTACAGCACATATTTTGTAATTTATATGGAGCTAATACTTTATGCCTGGTACATATTTTACACAGGAATTCCATGTGATCTGGGAATTGTATCTCAAAAGACCATCAAGTTTGATAAATAATTGAAAATTTGAATTTATAAACTTAAAAATTTTCTATGTAGTTGGCAAATGTAACGGTTTTTTATTGAACATAATATACCTTCTATCAATTTTGGATGTTTAAAAAATTATTAAACATTTTATTCTTTGTCATTTTCTTCTTAATTCACTTTTTAAGCTACAGCCCACTACATGCATTGAACTATTGTGCCAATCATATTAATTGTAATGAAAATATAAATGACATTATAGTTAATTGGAATAGTATTAGCGTGTTGAGGTTCAGTAATAAAATATAATTGTAAAGTAATAAACTTCCAACATAAAAATGTTATACTAGAAAAATATAAATTCTACAGCAGACAACAGGTCAGTTACTATAGGGATGGCTTTATTGTGCTATTGTAGATAAAGCATAATAACTGTACATTATGCTACACTAAAATATCTACTTTTTGATACAAATATCGTAATTTTCAGTATATCAGTAAACTGCCCACAAAAACATGCAAAAACAATTTGAAAAGAGCATAGGTCCAAAACTACATAAATTAATGTACGACACCACTATGTGATTAATGCTGATTGACATCATCAGTGGAAATCAGGTGGTCAGAGAGCTAAGTTTATACTAGCTTTTGTGATATTTGCACTTTTATTTGTAACAAGATTAATTTTGCATTCCATTTTATGTGTATCAGCCGTAACGGATGATTGAATGAAACCTAGAGTACACTCTGTCTTTGAAATTAACTTCCCTAAATGTTTATTATTTATTGAGAATTAATCAGTTAAAATATATTGGCCTAAAAAAAGGAGACAAATCTGGGCTGTAGGGAGGATGTTCCAATGTTTCCCAATGAATTTGGCGTAATTTCAATTGGGGCAAGGCAGCTGTGTGAGGCCTAGCATTGTCATGAAGCAAAATGACATCTCTGATTGGCCGATTACGCCTTTTGTTCCGAAAGGCTGCTTTTGCTTGCTCAAGAAGTTGACAGTAATAAGCAGCGTTCACAGTACGACGTTCGTGTAAAAAGTCAATAAGCAAAACGCCTTTGAAGTCAAAAAAGATGGTGGCAAGAACTTTCCCAGCAGACAACCGTGTTTTGGCTTTCACAGGGCGAGTTTCGTCTTTCCTTCGCCACTCCATTGACGCCATTTTGACGTAATTATGAATTTACCATGTCTGGAAAAACATTTCCTCTGTAAAAACGTTTTCTCTGTAAAAATTAATTTAATTATTTTATATTTATTACAGTCATGCATTTCTTCAAGGTTTGGCAGAAATTTCCTGCCCAGTAACACAGGCGTCATATGCAAATCAATTTAAAAGAAATAAATCACATTTATTTTTCCGGACCCATGTTTGGCACATCTTTGTTCAAGATATTAAAGTAAACTTAAACGCAGGAATAGAGAACTTTTTTATATTTAGGCCTTCTTGTTGCTTAGGTCTTAAAGTAAACTGATGTTAGATTTCAATATTAGTTAAATATATTATATTTAAATTACGTTCAGGATTTGGTTCAAAATGATAAATTTATTTTAGGATGAAGCAATAATATTATTATAGTTATGTTAAATCGCATGTAAAGATTTAAATTATTAAATCTTAATAAGATTTATTAAATTATAAACAGCCTTTTATAATTTTAGGTGAGCAATATAATACAAATAAGTAGTCATTTTAATTTAAAGGAGTTATTAGTTTTTGATTACATTTACAGGTTAGTTTTATACATTCATGCATTAAACTGATTGAACTGAGAAACACACTAGAGGTAAAAAGAGTCTTTTATGTTGCTTACATTCCACTTCGGGTGTAAAGCAACCCTTTGTGATGATCTTGAACGTTTCAGCGTCGTTTCATCCGTTTGGTGGGTGTCAGAAATGGATACCAATACCAACAAGTACCAATTGATGATATGTACGCCAGACTTGAACTGGAACATCTTGATACTCGCAGGACCGTAGCCGACTTAGTAGTTCTCCATAAGTTGGTGAACGGTGAGATGGTTTGCCCGGACGTCCTTCAACTCCTCAATTTCAAGACACCATCCAGCACTCGTTCCAATGACCTCTTCATCAGGCAACACTATGGCACAAACTATGCAGCAAACAGCACGGTGGCACGCCTGCAGAGGGCCGGCAACAACCTGCCTATAACTGTCGACCTGTTCCATGATGGCGTGAGAACATTGAAGTGGAAAGTGAAAGGTGCAGTGCTGCCAACGTAAATGCCTCCACTTAATGTGTATGTTTGTTCATTTTCTCTGTTAATTGTATGTCGTAGTTTGTCTATTTACTATTGTTATTTTTACTGTTTGCTGTTTTGAAACACTGTTATGAATATCCCTGTTATATTATTTTATAGTTTATTATGTTTTTTCTGTTATTACTGTTATTATGTTATTTCTATTGCTATAGTTTATTTATTGTTGCGTTCTTTCATTATGGTATTGTTATAGTTTTAAAACATTTATATACGTATTTATTCTAGCATATGTCATGCCTTGCAATAGAGTATTTTGTAATATTTCCTTTCAGTCTTTCACATGTTTTGTTGTGGAAATTTTTTGTTTAGGTTAAGTTGTAATTATTGATCTTGAATGTAAAAATGGAGTATGTCCGTTGGATATAAATAAATAAATATAGGATAGATTGAAAGATTTATACTCTTCCATATCCTTATAACTCCTTCATGTTAAATAACTCAGACGTTGGAACCTTTCTCAAGATAACGTGTTCACTAACCTACGTGACCATACAAACAAAGATATGAACTTTTCAAATCGTCCCAATTTAATAATTATTTTTAGGATTGGTTCCATTACCTAGGAGTAAATTTATGTCTACTTAGCTCGCCACCTGGCCACATTACCTTACTCTGTACCCAAGGTAAACGTATTTCGAAGGCCATAATACACTTGTATATCCTTTTGCTCTCCAATGTTTTTTTGATATACCACCCTTTCCCCTTGGTTTATTCTAGGCAGTATATCAGGATTTTTATACCTAATCAGTATTGTATGCCTCATCAGTGAAAAACGAACGTGACGTCCCCTTGAGAATGTTCAGTAATAAAAATAAGTATTTAGTGTTTGGTGAATTGCCTTTTGATTTAGATTGCTATCATCACGGGGTCACTTGCTTAATTCGTTACATAATGTTAGTGTCCAGTCCTCCGTTAATTCCTTTATTACTTAAATATGCTGGCTCGTAATGTTTCAAAGATCCCAAGTTAAAGTACCCAAACATGTAAATATTTACTCAAAGTTACGGTATTAAATAAAATTCTAGAATGGTCTTGAAAAATCTAATTTATTTGAGTTAGTCATAGCTTGAATGTTCAATAACTTTACTAGAGGGACAGAGCTTAGGGATCGCATATTTCCGACCTCAGGATTGAGTCGTGATATAGAAAAATGAATGGGGTTCGAGCCCCGATGTAAGATTTTTTCCGCAGAGGAATTCAACCATAAGGTCATAGATATATTTAAGGGTATATCAGCCAATATTTATATTATCAGAGAACATAAGCGGAATGTTTCGTCTTTATGTATGCGTTCTCTGATACCTGTATATACGGCATTTCGTGTTACGAGATATTTATCGGATATGGGTGTTAAAGGATATGAATATAATATTATATAAAGAGCGTTGAGAATGAAAATAATGACTATGAATGTGGATCTGGTGAGAAATATCTGAGACAATTCAATTCAATTCAAATTCAATTCAAAACCTTATTTATTTCCAAATAAAGAAATTACAGTTCCATAATAGAGTAATATATACTATAGTAATTTTCAAGTATGATTAAAATATTAACATTACTTAAAATATAGGAAAAAAGTACCCACATAGGCAAGCCTGTGCGTGGGCACGAGTCGTTGAAAAGATAGGTCGACCCACATTGCCGATAAGTTTTAATCATATATAACTCAGATATGTAGCACACTTAACACACTCACGTACATACATAAATAAATAAACCTAGCTCCCATTACAATAGAGCTAAAAAAAAGTAAGTAAGGTAACGGGGCATAGGCTAGTAACAGACATGAGCTTGAAGTAAAAGAAAAAGGAAATCCTATCTGTAATTGGATGCAATAACGTTCTCCGTTGCCTCCCCTCCCAAATCCGTAAGCCAATTAACCAGTAGCTTCTTAAATATTCCAATTTTTATATTATAAAAATCAGTTAATGGTCTCGGTAAATTTCTAATCAAAATTTGCGTTATATAATGAGAATTAGTTAATGTAAAGCTTTTAGTTAATCTATCTGTTAAAATATTTACTGAAACCGAAATCCTAGTTCCGTACCTATGGTTAGTTCGTCTAAAAATTGTGTTATTGTTTTTATACATATACAAAACCAAGGTTTTTACATATAGCTGCCTGACCCCCAAAACTCCCATATCATTAAAAAGTGCAGATGATGCATAACGGTTACCTTTACACAGGGCAGTCTTAAGAATGGCTCTTTGGACAACATTTATAGGTTCTAATACTGATTTATAGGCACCACCCCAAGCTATAATACCAACCAATAACATTGATTGACAATAAGCAAAATAAGCAAGTTTCAATTCATTAAAATTTAAAATTTCACGTAGCTGCCTAAATACAAAAATAAATTTTCTTAATTTGTTTTTCATGTAATCTATGTGCTCTGCCCAACGCATCCTTTTGTCAAACATAATTCCTAGATATTTATATGAATCGACACTGCTTATAGTGTCACAACCGCATGTTTCACTCGTGAAATTGCCACAGGAATGAAGTTTTAGACTATTTTCATTAAAATCATGATTAGTTCGTAATGAAATTGGCAAGAATTTCGTTTTGGAAACATTTAAAGATAATAAGTTTTGATCAAACCATTTTTTTACTATAGATAAGCCACGTAATGTCTTAGTTTTGACTTCTCCCCAATTCTTTCCTTCGTATAGTATTGCGGAATCATCTGCAAAGAGAAACAACTCACCCTCCACATACAGATTGGCAAGATTGTTAATATAGATTAGGAAAAGAATGGGACCAAGTGTACTTCCCTGGATGACTCCGTAGTCTACTTGCTGTTCACTACTCTTTGCTCCACAGATCGATACATATTGCTTCCTGTCCGACAGGTAGCTCTCAAACCATAAGTATGTGCTACCTCGGCAGCCTATACAATGTAACTTTTGTAAGAGCTTACTCCGTGAAATGGAGTCAAATGCTTTAGCCAAATCTAAAAATACAATGAGGCAACGCCTATTCCAACTAATAGCATCGTTAATTCCTTTAGTCAGCATGTACAACGCATCTGTTATGTTTTTATCTTTTCTAAATCCAAACTGACATGAGGTTAAAATATTATTGTTATTTAAATACTTAACTAATTGATTTTTAATTATTTTCTCGAGTACTTTAGAAAATACGCTTAATAATGATATTGGACGGTAATTACTTTTGGTACGGAAATCATTATTTTTGTAGAGCGGAATAACTTTTGCCAATTTAAAAACAGATGGAAATTTGCCTGAAATAATGCTCAAATTAAAGATATGCAATAATGGTTTCAAAAAAAATTCAATGTTATTTTTGAGAAGGGAGGCTGATACACCATCACACCCAGGCGCGGACAGTCCACGTAAGTTGTTAACCTGTTCAATAATGTCAGTCTCAGTTACAGTGCCTAAAGTAAAAGTGGAGTCAGTAGAGTAATCCTCGTCACATAACACTGGTGGGCCGCTTGAGTCGATTGCAGTTGCCAAGTTACATCCTACTGATGAAAAATAGTTATTGAAGTCGTCGGCTATGTCCACATAGTCACAGTGAGTAATGTTACTGTCCGTCCCCTGCATATATTTCCCTATTGGGAAAGAATCTTTATTTTTATTTCTTCCTGACAGTTCATTAACTGTCTTCCAAAATAAACGTTGATTATTCCCACACTGATTTATTTTTTCTCTATAGTAAATCAACCTAGTCTCTTTTAAGCAGTTATTTAAGGAATTTCGATAGCGTTTAAAATAGTTAATAAGTTCTGTGTTAAAAGGTTGTTTCTTAACCAATTTGCTTAGCTTGTCCCTTTTTCTAATTGACCTAATTAAACCAGGCGTGATCCAAGGTTTTAACTTAGTGAGACGAGAACCACCCATATTTGATTTATTTGCCTTGCGCGTAATTTCGTCAACTATATTTTTAAAATTGTTTGCACTAGTTTCAATATCATTTGATAAAATGATCGAATTCCAGCTTTCATTTCTTAACATATTCCGAAATATACTTGTATCTATATAGCTATTATTTGTCTGTTGCACCCTAACTCTTGAAGCACTGAACTGTATCTCCAGCGCAGTGCTGTAGTGATCCGTAATGCCTGTGTGTGAGACAGCTGCCCGAACGTTATGGAAATTATCATGATTAACAAATATATGGTCAATACACGAGCCACTGTCCCTGTCACCCGTCACACGTGTGGGTATATTTATACAACTCACAAAACCAGTTTCTGTCAAAATGTTAAGGTAACGCTCTGCATACATATCAGTGTTCAGTAAGTTTAAATTTATGTCACCTAAAAACATATACGTTTTATTCTTTGTTGTACTACTATAATACCGTTCCAGTTCGTTAATAAATAGGTCAGTGTCACTGTCATGTGTTCTGTATAAAGCAGTTAAGTTACATCTCCTACCATAAAAAACAAAATCAAACGTAAGCCCATAAACATCACCCATTGCTACCTCAGCGGACACGACAGATAAGGACCCCTTCACATAGACAAGAGTACCATCGTTACGATTTCTTTTCCTTGTAGTCTTCACTACCTCATAACCGTCGAGATGCGACACGATCATGTCGTCACCAAGCCAGGCCTCGGTTAAAACGATAATATCAATATCTCTGTTGAGTGATTCCAAATAAACCAATAAACTATCAATATTTTTTGAATAACTTCTTATATTCAAATGGAAAATTTTTAAATTTACGTTATTTAAATTATTAGAAAAAAAATATTTAAAATCAAAACTATTTTCAAACTCTAGACATTCAACAGTACTAGAAATATCCAAGTCGTTAGGTGACTCCATTTATTTAGTAGCCTCCCACCGATCCGCTATGTTTTGCGACCTATATTTTTTCCGAACTCATAATTATCAATTTAGAAACTACTTAGAAATGGAATATACATTAAACTAGAAAATAATACAATAACACTCATTATAAACTTCTATACAGTTGTATAAGTATAAGTGCTGTCTAATAAGTGCACTATACACAGATAATTTATACTAATATAAACAAATGATATAATATTGGTATTTTATTAACAAATAAGCACCAATCATCGCATAAATAGAATGTCTCACACACACACACACACACACACACACACACACACACACACACACACACACACACACACTCACACACACACACACACACACACACACACACACACACACACACACACACACACACACACACACACACACACACACACACACACACACACACACACACACACACACGCACGCACGCACACACGCGCGCACGCACGCACGCACGCACGCACACGCACACACACACACACTCACGCACGCACACACACACACACACACGCACGCACTCGCGCACACTCACTCACTCACTCACTAACACACACAACGTACTGTCATGCAATCTCTCTCATTGCCAAGCACACACTGAGCCCTAGTATAAGACTAACAACATATACACACTAGCATGCTAGAGGACACCTTACAACAAACATACTCTATTAATCCTATAAAAAAAAAACTAACTACATGAATTAAATCAAGTCTTACATTTCTATTCAGTATTAATTATGTTAACCATTGGTAGTATAAACTAAATGTATTACTGGTTCAAATATAATATCTGGTTACTGCATACTTCTGTTTATTCTGGGGTAATATAATGATATCTGACTATAACATAACTTAATTTGAATTTAATAAGATAATATTAACGATGAGAGGATATTAAATCCTCTGACATGAACAAACATAGAAAATTATATCAGATTTGTGACAATACAGTGTCAATATAATTATAATATACATACACAAATACAAGTCCATACATACACATATACACATATATAAGGGGAATTATTTACAGTCATCATCATCCTTACAATTGTGTGTATATGTTCCTTATGCATAGATTTAAAACAATAAACATTACAATTTAATTTAAGTGTTTAAGTAACTTGTTAAAGAAAATAAACTTTAAAAATATTTCTTATTCGAAATACACAAATAAAATATATCTTTCATATTTAAAAACAAAACTCTAGTGATACATATAAGGTAAATAAATATTATTGTATCATTGCTTTAACAATAAATAAATAAAAAAACCCACTTCTTTCCATTTAATGAATGAAACTATGTTGCATTTGTAAAGAAAAATAATCTTATTTAAAAACTAAGAAACAAATAGTAAACTATTAAAAATAGATAAATAATTAAGTTTTATCGTGTACTTTAAAAGCACAAACAAAGTCTCCATGAATTAACTAAATAAAAAAATTTCTCTAAAAATCTTTATGTTGAGAACTAAACATTCAGGTTTTATACAGTTAGTTACAAAGTTGTGTGCAACATATACAATGGTAGACTGTGTCTGTCCAATACCATAACAGATACTTATTCAATCAACCAAAGTAAACGTACACTCGTTAAATACATACGAAACTTAAAAAAAAAGTATTTTTTAACTAAACAAGAATATAAAAAATAATAAACCCTGAGCAGCTATTACTATTTTTATTAATTAAGTTCCCAATGTATCTTACTAATTTACTTGTCCTTTTGGGGGGCTGATGCTGCTGTTGTTGTTCAGCGCTGATCGTTGGCTGTCTTCGGCCTGACTCTCGTCCGGCAGTCTCGGGGGAAAGGCGGCTTTCGTGACGTCCCGGTCAAACCACACCTGGACCGCTTTGGAACTCGGAGTCTTCCTCACAAGTATCTTGCCGTCTTTAATCCAGGCGTAGGCCAATCTTCCTTCCTTCACCAGAGACCTTGCCATCCATAACACCGACTTGTTGTGGGGAGTTAAATGCTCATTTATAAAAACAGGGCCGGGCGGAAGTGACCGCGACAGATCTGTTGTGTTCACCCTCTTCTGTTTCGCCGCTGCCAGCCATTCTGCTCGCCGAGATCTTGAAATAAACTGCGCTACAATGGAATTGCTACGCCCTGGAAACCTGTGCGCTATACTGAAGTCCTGATTAGTATAGACACACATGAAATGCTTTTCCTTGGTGAGTGAAAACACTCCTTTCTCATTTATATTGTAAATTAGCAGCCTTATCTCATATCGAATCCACTCAAAATAATTTAGTTTCCTTCATTCAATACCATAACATTTAATACTTGAAGTATAGAATATGTAATTTCATTGCATATACGACTCCATAATATTTCAACTATTGCGTATTTTTTATTTTTGTATGTACACTCATAATCATTACTGATATCACATAGCTATTATCAAATATACACATTTAATTTATATTAAAAGTAGTGTTTTTGGATTGTTTTTCATACAGCAAAATCGTTTCCTTGTGTAAACTCCTGTATTAGAGTATTAAAAAAAATATTCATAGACAGTATAAGAGGTTTAGTGGGATTATTTTGGTGAGATAAGAAGTACATCCGGACTCCAATCTAAAGGTTTAACAATTCAATTGTAAAATAATTAATTACAAAATTGTAGAACAACGCCTATTCTAAAACATATCAATTTGCATGAGTGTAAAAGAACTACAATAAGGACATGAAAAGAATTCACACGTACCCCCGCTAGGAGAAAGTTGTCACATAATCTAAAGTAGTAAAGTGACTCAAAGCTGATAAAGTTAACTGTAAACATTTAATGCAGAGACAGTATTAAGTTTTTGACCACCTAACAACTTCTTTTTTGTCTAATTACAACTGAGAATTCATTAATTACAGGCCATTCGATATTATACGGTTTCCATTATGCTATCCAACCCTTTCCCATTTAAAACCTATCAGTAACTTTCTCAATTCAACCTCATCTCTCTTCCATCGTGAATCTTTAACTTTCAGCTCTTTACTATTATTTATGCAAAAAACAAAAGCTTATCACCTACTGATCATTGCCACTTTATTTTGTTCCCTGTCATTTCTCTTGCTTTACACCTTTCCATTCCCTTTCTTACTGTTTTGGCCACCGAGAATGATATCAAGAATGTTAGTTAAATATAAATTTTTACAGCAGTAGAATTTTGCAAAAGGAATGTCCGCAGATAAGAGTAATAATAAACACTGTAAATCTCTATTAATCCTTTACGAACCGAGTTTACAGACTATTAATAATTACTGCCAGTAGAATTCCAGATTTTTAAATAATTTAACCACTTTTAGAAAATTTTTATTATATAAGATACAGATCAGAGTAAAAGGATTTACCATATACATGTAACTCTATCATTAATATAATATATATATATATATATATGTGTGTGTGTGTGTGTGTGTGTGTGTGTGTGTGTGTTTGTGTGTGTGTGTGTGTGTGTGTGTGTGTGTGTTTGTGAATTAATATATATGGATAGTCAAACAAACGTTAAACTGTAATGGTGTTATACAAATAATGTAAAATAAGCTTAATTTAATGTTTTGTGAGCACTCTTAAGTTATCAGGTTTTGGGTTTTATTTACAATATATGTCGATATAAAGTTATTTTACATATAGTATTTGAAATACAAACTTTCAAAAGAAATTATTTTAGGCTACATTTTTGTACATTCAGTGACAGAAGTAGTGAGAAACGATTAAAATCCAATTAAATCAGTTACATCAAATGTAGTGATGTATCAGTTATAAAGCAATAAAAATTCCAACATTAAATATAAAATCACCAAAATCCCGTTAATTGTAGTAAAAAATTATCAACAATTCACTGATTAGGGAGACCCACATTGGACTATGGGATATTCATTTGCAAATTTAATTAGTAATAAAGTGATTAGTTTTGATTGATACCACTGTGGCTTAACAGAAGCTTACAATTTTATTATTTAATATGTAGAATTAATTTCTGTATAGTTTTGATAATACGAAATATAATTTATAATTATTAACATTTTTAATTATGGAATATTCAATCAACTTCATTTTTATATAGGGATAGTAAATTTATTTTTTATGATTATTATAATACATCTGTTTCCATTGATGTCAATCGTTCATTGAAAGTTCTAAACGATAGATCTGAAGGCAAATATTGAAACTGTTATATAAATTGTTTCCAGCAACGTTAACTGTTTAAACTTTCTCATTCACATAAAAGATAATAATTAAAACACATGAAAACGCATTTTGAGCTAACATTGTAATTTAACTTAACGAGAAATATTTAGGTTACATCCGTGCCAAGAAATTAAACATTTCTAAGAAACAACAGTAGAATTTTTGATCCCCTCTGGATCAACATATAACGAAGGCACTGTCCATGTTTTATAGCATTTACGTTACATTGCAGTAAGTTACTACTCAGCTCATAAAAAACTTAATACTTCATGAGGCGATGATATTATCAAAGTTCATACTGTCGATAATTGCAAATGCATAATAAATTTGACTAATCCAACGTAGAGATATCAGTAATAATTTTAAATATGGTAAAACTCCAAACATCTTGTAAGACATCTATGTAAAGGATCTATAAATAATAGAAAACTGAAATTTTATTGAAGTGAAAACTTCTTTAGGCGCGTTGAGCGTTTTGGCAGAGGGTAAAATCCTCGGTTCGCGTCACCGACATGCTAATGATAATACTCTATGTAAAACAGCTGATCCCTATCAAAAGACATACTGGTTGTTGTTCCAGGCTTGTGCAAGCCTACCTTTAACGTGGTTGTGTTTACTTGGATTGACGGAATTCAATGAAAAAGTACCGTTGGAATTGTAATGTAATTTTTCATTTAATTGGTGTCTAGTAAGTTTTTTATAACTGTACTGGTTTTTTCTAATTTGCCTTTAAAATTTTTACCGTAGACTTGGCCGCGGATTACTAACCTGCATGAAAAAGTCAGTCTCGCTGTGTTAAAACTGTCCCGGCGGAGTATGAAAACAGACTGCGAAAATCAGTGACCTCTACGGCTTCCTCTCGCGATTTAAAAGTGAAGCCAATATCGTACAATTCTGTAAGATGCGTCAAATTAAAGCTCTTAATATTGGCAATCTATTGGTTACATTCTTAAATATTAAAAAAATTTCGAAATAATTTTGATTATTGTTTGCATTTTACATAGCGTTTACAATGCCAAGAAAAAAGTAGTAAGCGAGGATTTTTTTATTTTTTGTCAAAATTTGTCAGCGAGAAAGTTGTGTGAAAATAGATGAATATTGTTTTTGTAATTTATCATTTTTTTATTGGAAGTTTAGTTTAGCCTGTAGTAGCGTATGAAGTGATGAGTGAACGTTTCTGCCGGAACTGTAGTTGGCGCATTGGCTCACTGATACCGTATTAACTCAATAAATTAGTTTATTGTGCAATAAAAATACCTTTACGAAAGAACCAAGTTAATTTAACTAATTTATTAGTCTTAAAAATATTGTGGGTTTAATTGTTATTGCAATTATATACTTAATCCGTAGCAATAACTGTATTATTTACAACGGTGTTAACTCACTTGTATTCTATGTTTAACTAACTATTAATATTGAGCAATTACAACAAGTATAATGATTGCATTGAACTTTTTTGCATTAAAATAATATTCTTTAATACCTACAGTACTTTTTTACAATGGAGCGGCGAGTTCCTCCACATCACTGGCGTCACTATCCTCTTCACTATCGCTGGTCTCAGAATCACCGATGTTTATTATAAAACTTTCACTAATACATCGACTATTTCTGACTGTATTATGTGCGCGTTGGACGCTTTTTGGATAAGTATAATTTTGTGAGTCACGTCAACAATACGTTATAGTAGCAGTACATCTGTATAATTTTTGCATATAGTTTTAATTACTCTCAACTTAATAGTTCCGTTTTCACTTCTATCGGCAGTCCCACGACTGATACTGTTTTTTTTATCTTATTTTTGACGTTAGATTTCAGCCGCGGCTTACGAAGCAGTTAGAATTTTTTCAACTTTGGGCCATCCAATGGACAACAATATAGTCTCCACGATATGATAGATATTGTTGATCATGTATTCAAAAACATCCGTGCTCTTATATTTTTGTGTAATATAACACATTGCAGACGAGTGATGTAGAGACAAGCAGCCGTGCAGAGAATGGGTGCTCTCCTAATAGTGAGTTATTACCAGACAATAAGTGTATTTACGAGTAAATTACGTAGTGAGCTGAAATCCGTTGGAAACAAGATAATACGAAGAAGGCAAGAAATATATGCCTCGAAGGTCTGCCTGAGAGTAGGACTGAACCTAAGACGGTATACAATGGACTGGATATTTAAACGTCTAGGTTAACACAAACCTCTAGATGTTAAATGTATTTGTTTTTGTACAAGTACAATATCGTGCTCAAAACAATAAAACCAATACATTTATCAAGGAAACTACTTAAAACATAGCAATTATAGCAAGCTGCTCTCAGTCTCCAAGTTAAATAATAATTAAATAAAGCTAATATTGAGCGACAAAGACTGTCTAGTTTAACCCTACAAACTCATGCAAAGTGCTTGGATAACAAAGTTTTCTTAATGTCACCGAAGCTTTTAGAGTACAAAGGGGTGAATGTTCTGAGATTACTGTTGCCCTTGGGTATAGTATATTTACAACTATTGTTGTGGCGTTACTTAGACGGAGTGTGTCTGTATTTGAGTATTGCACAACAATGTGAATGTACGAATTGAAGGGAGTCGATACAGAACAATAACTGCAAATATAGATTTGATTTTGTTACATAGAAAATGTTGGATTTTTTTCAACCCAAAATATTTTATGTTTTAATACGCCTTTCTGTTAATGTTAAATTAATTACAAACTTAACGTAATAGTTTAATGATAGTTTTGGAACATATACTATGTGGCAAATAGTTATTATATAAGTTTAGTAATAACCTACAGTTGATAAAAAATACAAAGTGTATGTGTGTGTGTGTAAAAACTCTTGACAGATATATAAATAAATTTTAACCCTACAGCACTTATATATAGATAAATATAAATTTATTATATATTGTATGTACGGTTATGCCTGTATACCTTAATAGTCTTATTATTATGAGAACTCTTAAAATTGTTTCGACTTCTATAGCTTCTTTGATTATGGCTATTATGAAATGACCTGCTTATTGAAAATAGATATTATTCCAAATTACGGTGGAGTAACCACATTTCTACACATAACATAGCTCGGGTAGGAAGGATTGATTCAATGTAAATGTTGAGTTTAGCTGTAGGTCACTTTCCTCTTAGTATAATGGATGAGATCTGAAGCTGGCATAGACTTCACTCCTGGAAACCAGAGACATATTCATCTGTAGAGATAAAAAAAATCGGCGATGAAGAAGTTTAAAATGAACTCTTTGGATCGTGTTAACTTCAGACACACCTACACTAATAAATATTGTAATCTAGATGAACACACACAGATCACATTCTTACTGTCTCATCATGTGCACAACCGAGTGCACTATGAAGTATGTAACAATGTCAGATCTAAGAGGAAGGTGAGCTGGAGCTAAACTTAACATTCAAGCAGTACAGTTGTGGGTTTCATTGTTAGTAGTGAAGTATGTAGCAATATCGTCCATCTTTATCTCTTTTTCGATTCTGTGGATGTATTCTAAACTAATTTAGACTGACATACATCATCATATTCTCATACACAGACTCACATTACATTACGTAATATATCTTCTTGCATGGGAGAATTTTATGTGCCATATTATATTCTGCTACATTAATACAAAGTATAAAATATTATTATGCATATTATAATGTCACATGTGCGGGTACACCAGGACTATTTCGGTGTGCCCTCCAGCCTGGAAATATTTGGTGCCCTCTTGTTCTGAAATTAACAGATTTCGCTGTCAGAATACAAACATTGAGCAGCATGACATAAGACATCAAATCTGAAGTGGCAAATTAAATCAAATCAGCTGAACAATACTCGGTTTTGCTCAATAAACATATATATCTACGATCAATGTCCAATATTAGCCAGGTATGTTCAAGGACATGAAATGTGTGAGAGACTACTGGCATAATAAGTGTAGTTTCTACTACAGCAGAGACATTGTTTGACACTCTCTCTGGAGCATTGACAGACCTTTAAATACTTTTCAGTGATTGCGTAACAAATGCGTTTGATGGCGCACCTGACATGAGTAGCCAGTATAATGATTGCCGGCATAAATAGCCAGAAAAACCTCAAATAAAGTTCACACATGATACTACGCGCATGTTTTAAATCTTGTAAAACCTGATACAGTTAATTGCCTCACTGTATCAATCTCATTATCAGTATAATGGAAGAGCTCCATGTTTTTTTAAAAGATATAATTAAAATACTAAAAATGTTCAGGGAGCAAATTCGTGAGTACAATTTGGAAACCACTCGACTAGATGGCAAACTCGCAGCAATACTACAAATAAAATATTCAGCAGAATAGATAAATGGTCTTTTACCGAATGGACAATACACATGGGGTTGGATACCGCTGAGTTTATAGTAATAAATACTCGAAATTTGAAGTTTACGTTATTTTTAATATTGGCAAATAAATATGAAAGCGACACTTCTAGTTGGTAAAATGAAATAAAGTATTGCCACGTTGCTGCCAAATTGAGTATGAATGATCTCAAATATGATACTATGGGACGGGCCTAAATATTCCAATGTTCTATGGATTGTACCTTCGAAATTAATAACGATACAACTTTAACAATAACTTCCCTTTACGAATTAACTTGTCTCGCAAACGCGGGAGTCAGCATTCTTGGCTCGACAATGCAGTTGTAGACGAAAAGGGTAAGATTAATAGACTTGAAGTCTAAAACATGAAGTAATTGGGCTAGAATTCAACAAGTGAGGTCAAAGCGCGAACTGCGACTCGCATAAAACAAAATCGCGACGGTATTAGCCATGTATCGAAACAACTTATAATCACGACAGAGTAATCTCGTCAGAAGGACATCGCCACAAATATTATCCAAGTTGATCTGGCAAATAAAACACATTCAAGATAAGTTACTTTACAAGTTATAATTTAACTTTACATTACATTCAAATTAGATTTATCGCATTAAAGGGCTACTTATGATACGAAAATATACATTTTTACCTACGGACAAGACGCATGACGTGTTCCTTCAGTAACGAGTTTCGGCAGCTAACCAAGTTCCCGAGAGAAATAATTAAAACGCGTTCCAATTAGTTTATCAATCCGCCAAGAATTTAGTTCCAAGAACATTGGATGTAACTTATACTAACCAGTAACAAGTAACTGGGTTCCGAAAACATGTACTATATGAAGTAAAATTAAATAACAGTACAGTCCTCTTCTGAAGAACAGTCTTCAAATGGTTGACGAAAATATGAGAAATTCTTTTGAACATTGATGAAAAAAAGCTGAATGTACTTATCTTGTTCATAATTGTATGGCCCAGATTTTAAAGGCACATATGAATGTCGAATAGTAGTATGAAGATGTTTCAGGTGAGAAACTCGATGGCAGTGATGATCAGGAAGAAGATGATGAATGCCATTAGTTCCAGTGCAAAGTGTTGGCATCATGCAACAGTTGTATCAAGTGTGCATATAAAATTATATTAAAATATAACATGAACTACATACAACACCCAGAACTTTCAAAAGTCATTTATTGTAACCATCCCATAGACTAAAGTCTCTGTGAACATGCATTTTACATTGAAACTTATTAAAACTAAATCGAGGTTGTCTTAGACAAATGGAAATTTAGAATCATTGCTGTTAATGAAATTAGAAGCTGATATTAGAAGCTGAGAACAACATAGATCCAGAGACCATTAGTTTAGTTTTTAAATTTAAGCCAAGAACATCAAATGTGTTGCCTTGTTTGTTTTTGTTACTCCCCTTAAGAAGTTTAGTACTAAGTGCTGGTAACTTTCTTTTTAGTGTATCTAATATAAAACTGTCTCGTCTTAATTTTGACATCTCTTGGCTTCAACATGTGTGGCACCTTCCTTCTTTATGGACCATGGCCATGCCTTTTAGATATACCAAAGTGGTTTGTTGGGAGTAATCCCAATTTTGCCGTAAGTTCATCTTGTGTTTCATCAGATATGTTCTGAAATTCATCTCTAAAATTCTTGGCCTTTCTTGATGTTCTATATTCTCCGTGTCAAAATCGCCATCGTTGATCCACCTAAAGCAAAACTTGCCTTCGCCATTCTTGTGTCTCCCGCCCTCTCAAGGTAACCTAACACGGGCATGCACGTAAGATAATACACTTATGAATCTTGAGTTTCACTCCTGTTTACCTTTCTCGTAGTGCATCATTTGGAATCTGACATTACAGACTTGACTCCTGGAATATGGAGCTATGTTCTTTTGAAGGGATAAAAAAGTCGGTGACGAAGAAGTTTTAAATTAACTAATTACGTCGTTTAAAAATACGGGACATCTCGAAAACAAAATAAGGTTAATGTGGGTAAAGAGGTGCTCTCATTGTCTTAGGGGAAAAATTGAATTCACAATGGTGTTTTAGACACGGCCTCTAAGCATGGTGGAGCGGCCGAGTTTTCAATACATACATAGTGATGCTGAAACAGGTTGTATTAATGTGAATCTTGAACTGAACTCCAGTTAACTACCTCTTAGTGGGAATAATACACTTCCAGCAAGGCACATTATTACATATGTAAAAACAATACTATACACCAATACACATCCTCATACAATAAGATTTCTTACATGCGAAACTCAAACACAGCATAACATACTTTCTAGGTCAAACTTGTATTTTATAAAATATATTTCATTCTTTTTGTTGGATGTAAATAAGTTTCAACTGTTTAAACTGTTTCAAGAGAGCGTGTTAAGCCGGCATTACGTACTGTAGATAAGACTCGGATAGAAAGCATGTTAAACTGACATTCCATACTGCAGATAAGACATACACAGAGAGCCTAGTATTCCATACTGTTGATTAGAAATGTAAGGAGAGCGTGGTAAGCTTGCATTCACTAAAGGTTCATACTGCATCTTGGAATTCCTAACCGGAGGTTTGATATGTTGCATTAGAGTGATTCATATAATATCTATCTTAGTTAAAAAAAGTGTATACGGAATCATAGGCATTACTAATAAGACACATCATAAATAAAAATTGTAGAATCATACGATATTTTAGATTTTAACATGTAGCATTTTTATTCATCAAGTAATAAGAAAAAAATAACAGAGAGTAAATTCAATGTTTAAAGTCTGTGACAATACAGATTTCAATTTATAATACATACTATCTAATCGTGTAGGGTCCTTTTAAATATATAAGTTTTTGTTGCTATCATGTTTTTGTGAGTCTGGTTTGGTAACAAAAAAGAGTATTATATTTCATGATAGTTATCCAAAATTTGATTACTTGCACCTTGTTTATAGCCCTCTCTAAATTTTATAATTCTTTCAGATAGCACATTATGAACATTTTATGAAACAATTTAATCTAATATATAATTTATTCTTAGTGTTCAATAGTGTAAACAATTCGTAACCGTAACACAATATTGCCAAAAATTATTTAAAGATTCGTGTATTTAGACGTTCTAAGATTATGAATTAAATAACGATGTCATCTGGAATTTTAAATCCGCAGATCTTTGTGTTTTGTTTAATTGAAAACATTCTTAACCGCGTTGGTATTTTAACCTACGAAAAAAAGGAGAGCATATGCTAATTTTCTAAAACGTGTTATTCAGTTTGGTAAAAACATAACAAAAGCTGTAAAAGTCTCCGAAAATAAAATCATACTTCGATATTAATCTGAATTGTAACTAAAGAGGACTTGTTTTGAAAAAGTTTATTATTTTGTTTCTTTTTTTTTCATACAAACTGAGCTATGTAAATTAAAACTGTTGAGCAGTTTGTAATCAGCTTTATAGTTAGTTGTTATAACTTTGTTAAAAAAGTAATCATGATTTTTAGGACAGTAACCTCTACTCCATAAAATATTGTTTCTCACGAACTAACCGAGCCATTAGTGTAGTAACTAAATTTTCGTCAAGCTTAACTAACTTTAAGGAAAGAAGTGCTTAATTACAAAACTTAAATTGGTTTGTAATATTGCCGGAATTCCTGAAAGATGTAATTTGAAGTGTTGAAGGTTCAGATTAACGACCATCAATTTCCGGTAAGTCGTCAGCTACTAAAGTATGTTGCGCTTCCTGATGGTTCACTTGAGTGGTGAAGTTGGAGTTTCACTTGAATTGAGTAAAAGTGTATTAACTATTTTCAGCAGAGAATACATTACCGTATTTATTCAGTTAAATTGTTAAAAGTAACAACTAAAACGGTTTCAACAAAGTAGTAAGGAAGCAGCACTTTTATAGAAAGAAAAGTTAGTTTATTAATTTCGTTCAGTTTTTAAATTGATTTGTAACGTTTAAATTATAAAGTTTATAAACACAACGTTTAACGTATAAAGTTTCTTATTATAAATAAGTAAAACTGTAGTAAAGCAGTTATTCTGAAGACTTGATTATTTTGATGATTACATTAACTTATAACGAAATTAAGTTTTATCCAATTACTTAAGTATTTTATTTATATTATTATAAGGCAATCTAGCACTTACCCGCGAGTTACTCTGCAACTCCTCTAATTTGCATTGCATCTAACATTCCATGAATTTGATTGAACAGTTCCAACGATTTCAGTAACACTGGAACTATTTTAGAAGAATGTGAAGAAACCCCAAAGTCGAAATGTTTAGCATTTTCAGTGAAAGAATTTATGACATAGAATAATACAATGGAGTGCAAGATGGTCGCAGTGTTCGACAGTCTTATGTCGTTAAAAATTATATTTATTGACTGGTGTACTGAATAGTGATTCTAGTTACCCGCGGCTCCGCACTTAATTTCGTATGTTTTGCACCTGTATGACCTTTTCTGGTTTAAGTGAATTATATTTCTAACGCTAATTTTAAGTTTCCCTTGTTACCACGGTAATGAAAATCTGCCAACAAGTGTTTATTTATGGCCACTGTAATTTAATCTTCTCTTAGTATTTTTGTTCCATAGTGAATTGATTTTGCCTTGTTTCGCGATAAAGAATACATACAGGGGTCCACAAAAGGGTGTCACAAATTTCTGTATCTGATCATTCAAAATAAAAAAGTCTCTTAAAAAGTCAATAAATGTTTTATTCAGCCATTGGCCGCCTCTTTATTTTTATAATAAAAATATCTCTAGAATTAGTAAGTCTGCAGATACCCAACTTTGCACATAAGTAATATTTACTGATAAATAAGATGTAACTTTACAAAAATATTAGTGCGATTTGATTGTTGAAAATGGAAAAATGGTGCCTGTTCAAAATTTTCAAAATACATATGTTCAAAATTTTCAAATTAAATAATAACAAACAATCCAGTATATTTATACACAAATTATAATGTATCAAATATTTTCAATGTTTATTATAAATTGGAACGAAACTTTATTCAGAGAAATCTGTCAACGCATAAGCGATCAAGACCACCTATTAGTACGCGTGCACAAACCGGGAGCAACAAACCTTATTGCCAATCTAGAGGAATCAGCTGTTTTGCATCAGTTAAACAATTTAAAAGATACAAACTTGTTACAATTCCAACTAAATTAAATAAAATCAAAGTTAAAATCCGTCCTTTTTTTCAATTATAAAAATCAAACAGTTCCAAATTTCTCTGTAAAATGTTTGAAATTTTTGAGATCAATATATAAGTAAATATGAAACTAAATCTGAGATTAAGTTTGTTACTGGTTAGAGACAAGGTTGGCCACGCCACACAGCGTGTCGCATAAAAGGATTTGTTGAGATTGCTTGCTACATATAAAAAAAAGATTTGATTCTTGAGATGTCCTGCAGGCAGATACTCTGACAGACAATTATACATAAAAGAAACATTTATATCCTCCAGTAGATATTGGAATTTTGTCAGCCCATTGAAAGGCTTCAATGACATTCAGGCAAATTCTGTGGGTGGACATGCATTATTATAGAACTCATTCTTGTCAATGTAGAAATGAAAGGTTTTATGCAAAGTTTAAAGTTTCTAGATGAAAATTTTCTTAAAGAATTTCAACATATTATATTAAAATTTTTGTTCATTAAGTTTGATTTCACTGCAGATAGTGTTTAAAGAATAAAAGGTTCCGTGAGTTAGAGAGGGTACTACCATGCAAGAGTGCGCTAAATCGTAGAAATAAATGTTGCATGTTAAAATCTCAAAATGATGTTACTGAGTTTTGTTTAAATTTAAAAATTCAGTTATTTTCTTGTTGCCATCATGGTTACCCTTAATGCTAATGTAAAAATATTAGCTAACGCTCAGCCAAATCCTGGAGTGACATGCACCATCGTCGTACTTGGTATTATCTATATAGAAATGAAGCTGCATGCAAACATTAAAGAATATTGGCCAGTTCGTTTTAGTAATAAGGTGTGAACAGACAAACAGAAATGAAGTTTTTCCAACCCTTCGAGTGATAACCTTCGCTAATGCTCATCCAAAAAGTGATGACGGACATTTGCTAGGACTGTGTTATTGTTTTAAGTTGTTACCACTTAAAGGAGTGATGTGGGCATTGGACATCGTCAAAATAAAACTCCGAAAGCCGTGTCGATAACTAGAATATGGTGTTTCTTCTCCTACTGTTACATCAAATATAAAATTAATCATGCGAAAAGGTCAATGAAAAAAGAAACGTGGTTCTGTAAACGCCACAGGTTCAAGTAAAACAACAAAGGGTCGTTTTTAACTCAGAAATCAAGTTAAATTTAAAAAATCAATATTGAAGTCTTGTTGTCATATTATTTTTAATTAATTTTATTTGTGTTCAGCGTGATTTCTTTTGGTTTGTTAATATTTTTGCATATTTTATCTTTCATTTTATTTCTCTTTTATTTACTTGGGTTACACGTTGCAGAAACTAAAACAATCTATAACGTCCGTATAGTCTGTTATGTTCGCAATATTTTCAAACAAAACGATATATTGTAATATAAGATTGAAGATTGAGAGCTGTTGCTGTTTTAATTACAGTTAGCTGTTTATTTTGGAGTTGTGAAATAACATATTCAATTCAATTACTAGTCTCGAAAGTGACATAGTGAATGCTATCGAGACCCGCAATAAAACTTTCGTGACGAGTATTAAACGATACTTTTCATCACGATGCAAAAAGTACACGAAGTATTTTACAATATTTTCTGACGTTTCATACTCTGGTTATTATTTTTCCATAAGAAAACGTACCGTCGTTTTATAATTAATTTTGGGGTTAAAATGAGCTGTTTGAACAGAGGACTTTCAAAACGAATAACGGAATCATACTGATTGTTTATACAGGGAAATTATTGTTTTTGACATAATAATGTGTGGTAGAGGGAAAATAAGCTGTTTAAACATAGGGCTGTTAAACAAATAACGAAATTGATTATAGAGGGAAAGAAATATTTATATAGGAAAATAATTGTATACATACGGAAAGAAATGTCTGGGAGAGGGAAAGTTTACTGAATTAGCTACTTACTAGGCAAACGATGACTTTCGCAGATCACAGCTGTATTAAAAAGTAGGTGATGGCCGTACAGAGAGATGAAAAATAATGTAATAAGAGGAAATATAAAGTTCAAAAGATAAGAGCGAAGAGCGAGCTAGTTTAGTTAGTTGTAATGACGTGGACGCCTCTTCGGCCAGATGATATTAAAAACAGATAGGAATAATTTAATTTTGGGCTATGAAATAGTGGGATATTAAAGTGAATGTCCAAAATGTAATAAAAAAAATTCAGACACAGGTGGAACAGACCAAGGAAGCTGGGACACATTTGGAATTTATTGCTCAATCTTCCCACCGCGTCCCGGCCTCGTATACCAACTCATATTTTACACTCTATAAAATTAAAACAGCAACAGTGTACAGTCACTCTCGGAATGTTGTCTGTGACGTGAATATCACAAACAATATATACACCGAGAAATTTATAAAATTTATATTAAGTGTGTGATTGCTCAATAAAATATAACTTATTGATAATTCAAGTTTAATACTGGCACTTATACGCTATATAACTCATTTTCAGATCCAATCTTCGACTTGGACACATGCAGTTTTGCACCTGTCAATAGGATGAAGGCTTACTAATAATTTTCGAGACTAGCGTTCGACTGGCGGTAGGATTTATAATGGAAATGATGCTGTAGTGTAAATGAAGTTATGCACGGACGCTAGCTTTTTATGCCTTAAGGCTCGTAAGGAGTCAGAATAAAATTTGAAAATAGAGTATAGGTCGAGATGTACTTAAAATTAAAAGTATTTTTTAGTAGAATTCAATACTTTACACCAGACCTCAAAAGGCTTACCCCATGCAAAACGCCGATATCAAGGACACACTTTAAGAATATCAATAAATTCGATGAATTAGTTCTTACGTGTTAGCGACAATGATCACAACAATGGGATTCCCGAGATAGTGCATTATTTTTCACAAGTCTAAACACTCAAGAACTAATTCATCATTCAATGAAGAAACTCGGCAAATATCTCAGGATATGTTAACCAACTTCAAAATGCCGCCATTTTAAATAGGACAACCCTTTAAGAAGTAGTGTCGCCGCAATGGTCAATATGGCTTCTGCATCGTTGGTTGCAAGCTTTTAATCAATCTTACACTACATCCTTTATTAAATTGTTATTTTCGTTCTCAATTATCCCTAAAGTTTTCCTTGGAATCTTGTCTTTTAACTGGTCACAAATTGGGCTGGCTTGAATACAGTTTTGAAATTAAGTATCCTTCCTATGTTGTAGTCAAATGTAAGGAAGATAGGCTAAGTTTTGTATTTTACTGTGCACCTCGGGAGTCTACCAAATCCCGTATGGCGGTGATTCAGTCTACATTGGAGTCTCTAGTAGACTAAATAGTGTTCACTCAGCCTGACGTGCTTCCGACACTAGGATGAAGATGGCTTACACTAGGGCCAAAATTAATTATACACATATTTTCGAGACTATTTTTGAAGTCTTTTTGACTTTAACATAAAATTTATTCGTAAAATGTTGTATTTATATTTATACCTTTTCCGCGTCAAAAGAAATGTTGTCTGTGGAAGTAACCAGTTTGATTTTAAATGAATTATTAATTGGGCGTGAAGTAGAAACATGGAATTTATTTAAGTTTGTTCTAGTCTATCTTTGACTTCAACATAAAATTCATTCGTAAACTTTGTATTTGTATTTATACTTTTTCCTCGCCGAAAAACATGACTGGAAGAGCATGGAAGGGGTTAAGTTATTTGGAGACATAATTAGTTTTATTTTTTACAACTTGTCAATCGGGCTTGAATTAGAAACGGCGTTTATTTACGTTGGACCCTAAGAAGGGAAGAAAATAATTTTCTCAAGTTAATAAAATAAGTTCAGTTTCGATATTATTACTATAATGAAATTGAGATTACATCGAATAATATTTTAACCAGCTTAATACAGCTTTATTAATAGTTGGCAGCAGGTGATACCTACAGTATTTATCAATTTAGAGTTTCTAGAATAAATTTATTAAAAGTGAGTTTAAAACTACCTACTTTCTTTTTACATACTGTCACTGTTGAAAATAGATTTGATAAAAAAAATAAAAGAGAGAGTATCTTCAATTAATTGCATGCTATGTCGCTTAATCAGGGTCTTCACACAAAGGACCCTTTGTCCTGATTTCACATCCGAGCTCTACAGTTAATTGCCAACCGGCCCATCAAAAGGACATTACTCTCTAATTCTGTGATAACACTCCAACAGCGTGTTCATTATCCAATATATTAACCTATTTTTACAGAAACAATTTACATTTTGTCGTGTCTGTAAACGATCAAAAGTAGCTGGAAATTATTATTGCAAACACAAGTAATTTATTTCAAATATGTTGATACATGATTAACAAGGAAGTTTGGTGACAATCACACCTGGTTTTCTTTTAATCTTAAGATTAAATCAATTTCCGATGGGTTTTCGTATTATTTTTTCAGTGATCACGTAAATGTAGCGCCAGAGAAAATCCACACAAACTATTAGGATTAATTTAACATTGTAACTTTGTCAGAGCATTAGCTCGAAGATGAAGTTTACACTGACACACGTCGAAAGCGATTTTGTCACCACGGAGTTACGGATATCATATGGGTAACAAATATGTGTGTGACTGAGGTTTTCTCTCGAACTCATGTTTGTGGAAATAAAATGGGGGGGGGGTGTCTAAACCCACTTTGGACTTGATCCTGTTTTTCGTTCTATTCGGAACTCATCAGCATGGCGAAGTGTAAGGGATACTTTAGTGGAGGTGAATAATGCCTATAACTATAAACAGCAGTGGACCCAGTAGTGCGCCCAGAGGCTTGCTTTATATCCGGAGAAAAAGTTCACCCTGCAATGTTACTGGCGGTGTTATATAGATATGTTGGGAAATGTACCAACCACTGTAGATATTATTGGTCCCACTATGTCAGCAGCCACTTAAATAACAAGTTACATAACTCTTTAATTTAAAAAGGTACGAGAAGTCAGTATTTATTACGCTCAATCGCAAAAACTATTCTAAGACCTATTGTACAGTAGAATCTAAAGCTTTACATCAGAAATGAAACACTTAACCTTTAAAATTGGTAATTTATAAGAGTTTTGTATCATGAAAATTACAAACAAATATTCTCTTACAAATAACACTTACAAAACATTTATCACTACTTTTCTTTTGTATGGTGAAAACCAAGTCGCTATCTTAATGGTGTTAGTGGTGTCTGAATTGAATACTGAGTTTCCGAAGATGATACGACTGATTACAGATAAAAATGTTTGTGTCATAATTAGCCCCTTCGTTTTCCCTGTTAAATTTGAATTAGTATCCATAGAAACAAAACTGTGAAATCGCAAAAGTTACAATTCTTTGACCTACACTGTGTGTAGAATTTCATTTGACCTATAATTTTAACGAAAATGACAGTTTTTAAAATGCTTGAAAAAACAACATATTCAAGGATCTTTATTGGTACTAAAGGGTAGCTTCACACTTGAATTAGTAGTACTGTGCTCTATGTTGACCATGTTTGGATTAGTTAATATAGACACGCATAGATGCATATGGACGAAATCCGACACAGTAGGGTAACACGGAGAGAAAAGAAAGAAGAATGAGCTGCGCATGCGCGGCCCTGTCTATACCACTTGTAGCGGGAAGATTTCATATATTATTAACGCTCCATTTGGGACTGTTCCATTGAATATTGGTTCTAAATCATATCTGCAGCTGAGGCGATTATATTTTAAATTGATCTGAACTTGACAAGACATTATCGCAGGCAAAGTGGTAGTTATAAACTTGTTTTCGAAGTTTCTCCTTTTCGAACTAAAATGTAATAAAATTGGAGTAAATGGATTTAATGAAAGATCTATATCATATGCATAATGTGTATCCTGTTTATTTGGCAGGAAGAGTATATAAACCTTGACTTAATATTCTTATCTTTCTTTCTATAATAGAGTTAAACTTAATGGAACGATATAATTGATTCCTATTTTTTACATTTTTGGGCTTTGACAAAAGAAAACTTGTTCTTACATTTTATGTAAACAATAATAACATATAACACTAGCATGCAATACTTGTCTTTACGGGGTTGCCGATAGGTATACACCGGACATGTAGGTCTGCATGAATAATCTCAACTTTAGACCCTGTAAATATCGTCAAGTTTTGAAAAAAAGCCTTTAAGACTTCGATAATCTCAGATAGAATAAAAAGTCTGCCTATTGAATTTAAAACGTTTCCTACATTTCTGGTACAGCTGAATTATTGCAGAGCTAATAAAACTTTTATTAAAGCTAGTTTTGATTGAACGTATAGTGATTGTTTGCAGGATTAAAACCCAATGGCAAGGACGAAAATATACAGTCAAACTACGTCGCAACCATACAGTTGTTGCGTCCTTATCAAAGAACGCGATTGAAAGTTGCGCAATTTTGTCTTTATTTCTTTCACAGATGTCCTAATTAATTAAATCTGAGTTTCAAACAAATCTGTATAACGCTTAAATACTATTAAAAAATATTAAAACTGAAATACATATAAATATTATAATTCTTATAGGCTATACGAGTATTTGAATGAAATTTAAAACTTCTATATTTTTCGAATGACAAGCTGCTTAAGGGAATATAATTTAGGTTTTTCAACGCATCTATATGATTTGGTAGAATTTGATTTTCACTAGAGCTGCAGTTCTGCATCACTTCCTACCAATGACATGTCGATTTATAGAATGGCTTAAAATAAAATAATCCATTTGCGAAGAATACAAAGTAACAATTATAGTGGATTTACATAAATGCTAAGAATGCAAAAACCCAAACATTATTAATTCAAAGAATATCTAATAATGAAAATTGTCGCATATTATTGCTTTATAGAATATTTTATAATGCTAAATTAATTATATTATTGATATACAAAATATCTGATCGTGCAATTGCCATATATTATAGATTTAAAATATATCTGAAAATGTAAAATGCCATGTATTATTGATTTAGAGAATATCTGCTAACACAAAATGCCATATATTATTGATTTTCAGAATATCTACAAATAGAAATGCTATATATTACCCTTTGAAGACTACATGCTAATTAGGTGTAGTAACTATGAACAATTTAAAGAATAGCTGAAAATGTAAAATGGCAACATCCGTTTTCAGAATGATTATAAATAGAGAACAGTTCCTACCAATCATTTAAAGAATAACTACAAACTACAGTTCTTTTCAGGTTTCTAAAATCAAAATCATTATACAAAAATGTTTTTTCATACAAAAAAAGGAATTGGTCTCTAAAATTGGTTGATTTATTTACTAAAGTTTCAAACCCTCAATATTTATTTATCTTCTCACTTAAAAACGTGAAATACGGAGACCATCCTCTCTTTGTTAACCCACCGCTAATATATTTGAACAATCCACCAAGTTTTCTAATCCAAGTTCCCCAAGAGTGGTCCACAGAAGATATTTATATTATGACCAAAGTTACTCCTCTCGTAATTGAATTCGGTCTCAGTTAGAGTTTTATCTATCTGTCTATTCCCATATTGGAATATATCTTTACAATATGTAATTTAATTTCTTTGTAACTATTAGGAACAAAGTTATTACAAATTAAGTTGCCATATTGATTAAAATTTGTCATAACATTGTACTAAGAATCCCACCTTGATGAACAAAACTGTGAAAGCTTTGCACATAAGGTTATCAAGATTGGTTGGCACCCTTAACAATTTTACCGTATTTAAATGAAATGCAAAGGGATGGCACACTCTTCCCCTTATATCAGAAGCAGAATACAAGCGACAGAAGTAGACACAAAAAGCAAAACGTTTTTAAAACTAAGTTGGATTCCAAAACCCACATATGTGTTTAGTTTCTTAGTGAGTGCCACAACATAAACTCAACTGTGGAACCGTAAATAAATTAGAGTGGAAGAGAACTATACGGTTGTATCCGACTCTTTTAGACCGTAACTTTTCAGTTGTACGTAATTTAAAATTTTTTTACTAGGACAAAAAAGCAAACTATCACTATGCACTTGAACAATCTTAGACAAAGTTAATTAAAAGACACGAAAGTAGACTCTTTTTAATCAAAGTTATGTTTTATTGGTATATATTTTTTTGATCGGAACACAAGTTTAACTCAACTATGAAACTTGAAAATACCTTATATAGAAAATTAGAACTAAACAGACGGAAGTTGACAATTTTTAACCAAATTAGGTTTTCAATAATTATATGTTTATATTTATTCATACAACAATTCGGATTTACATTTTGGATCTCACCATGGAAACAGAAATAATATGTACCTGATATGTATACTTATGTTTTAAACAATTGTAGGGCTCTAACATATTACATCATAAATGCTTTCACTAAGAAAGCTATAGCCTCCGAATTTGAAAATTGCGTGATAGGCCGCGGGTATCTGCTAGTGTATATTTTCTGAATCAGAGAAACACGACAAAATCAGCTATGGTCAAAATTGTTGCGTCTTGTTGGACTTACAATAGGTTTTCCGTATCTTGAAGTGCCATCTGTTCAAGCTTCTTAACAATTTTATGGACTCTCGTCATCTCCTCAGTCGGATCGATTTCTGTATCCCTAATAGACCTTGCTCTAGATATATCTTTGGTCACAGGCAAAATGATGGAAACCATGAGTATTTTGCTCCACTGCCTCGAATCAAACCCTGGTAATGAACTTTCCCCTAAGTTTGAAGAAATGAGTGTCATCACTTTTAAGACAAGAGTTCTCCAGTTTTCGAATCGCACGTGAATGAAGACTACTCCTTCATTTTGATTGGTTTATTTTGTTATAACTGTAATGTCTGCCACTAGAGCTTATTGTGTTTCACATTGTTATTGTTGTATTTAATATGTTTGTTGTTTGTTGTATTGTTGAAAAAATGGTTATACAGTTTGATAAATAAATAAATAATATTGTTTAACTTTTCACCCATTTTTTAAACTTAAGGAAAGTCATGAAGATCTAAATTACTTTTGACAAAAACACAAAACATTTCTGGTCTCGTCTCTGTATGTGTTGCGCGTAACACGACAATGCTGTTCGGTAAGTAGCAAAGTGAAGCGAGAAACCTCTCTCTAGATTGACTCGCGGGGTAGACGAAATGTTTACGTCACCAATATGATTGATGGATTTCTGATAGAAAAAGAGCTGGGATATTTATGCTAATGTGGAAGCCAGGGAATGTTCCAGTCGTTAATGGCAGCAGTGGTTCAGCCGTTAGTGCCAAAAGGATACAACGGTAATGGCATTATTGTCAATGTTTATGAGGTTATGATATAGCAGGGTATCAGAAAATGTATTGTTATTATTAATACAACTTGCTCATTAAATATCAATCAGAGTACACTGTTTAGTTCCCTATAGCTCAACGATAATATTTTAAGGGGCAATAGGTTGGCTAATGCTGAATATATTTTTTTTTTTTACGGAACTCTGTGTACGAAATACTAAGCTATGTTTACTTAGTGAAATAATGTTAAAAACAAAATTTGTACAGTTATATTGATATGAACAATTCACATATCGTGTAACAATTTGAGGATAGTAATTACTTTCCTCGTGTGATGAATTTAATATAGTGTGATTATGACAAAAACCTGTAAGTTATATCACAATGTTTAACTTTGACTATTAAGACGGCGCGGCGTACAATTAATTCACTATTCGAACTGTATCGTTCATGTTTGTACAAAATAAATAAATTAATTTTATTGTAAAGCACAAACACATTAGTTGTGCACAAAAAAGTGTATGATCTCCCACCTCAACATCTATAACTATATAGAATTGATATTACTCTATTGTAAGCAACGTATTATCTACAATATTTGAGGCATAGAAACAAACAAAATTTATGGTTTTTAATCATAATTTTTATAAATACGGTACGATTAGAACATTCACAACAAACGTAGATATAACCTGAGATAGTTTTTTTATTTATTTGTTTTGAGGGAGAGGCAGGAAAAATGAAATTACGCATGCAAGTGGCCAGCCTATAGTGTGGGACTCCCCTAAAAACAGGTTTACCCACTAAAAAACCTCCTCTACTCTTTAAGATTCTAACCTGGGATTGTTTATCACATTACCTCAGCCAAGGGTTAAATTTGGCTTAAGCCCGTGTGGCTCCTCCTTATCCAGCCGCTCGGTCAAGGGTTTATTTTCCAGGAGGATGCCCCGGACGAACTGTGACAAACAATCCCAGTTCTTCTCATCCTCCATAGTCTTTTCGCAGACCGTATCCACCGAAAAAACACCGATTTTTCTTGTGGCCTCCAGGCGGGGCCTTTCCCATCGCGGAAAGCGGAAGGTGTGTTCCGCGTCGTCGGGAACGCCCGGGCAGTAGATGCAATCCGCTGAACCGGTCTTGCCCATCCGGTTCAGGTACGACTTGAAGTAGTCGTAACCTGTCAGGACCTGCGTGAGGTAGTAGTCCACCTCGCCATGCCGCCTTTCGACCCATGGTTTAACCTGCTCGATGAGTCGCGCAGTCCATCGTCCTCGGGTTTCGTGCTCCCAGCTGTGTTGCCACTGCTAGCTTTGGGCACGCTCTTCGGATCTTGCTGCGTCCTTGCCGATCTCGCCTTGTCTCTGATAAATCGCGTTCCTCTCCCCTGCCAAGAGCTTGACAGGGATGACTCCGGCAACCACCAGGACGGCAGGCTCGGATACTGTCCGATAGGCGGAACACACCCGGAGGGCAGCTTGACACTGAACACGGGCGAGTCGCAACCTATAAAATTCCTTGTTAACAGCGTCTGCCCACACCTCTGCCCCATAAAGGAGCATGGACTGGGCTGCGGAAATCAATAACCGTCTTTTGCTGGACAGAGAACAATGTCGGGACATTGAGTGAGAGACCACCTTAGCAGCCTTGCCCGCCGAACGGAAGATCTGGTCTCTCCAGCTTAACTTGTTGTCCACCATGACTCCGAGGTACTTAGCGGCACGCGTTGACTGGACCACTTCCCTTCCCACTCGCAGCGGGACGACGGTGTTAATTCTCTTCTTTGTGAGATTAACGATCTCCGTCTTGCTCAGAGCAAGCGAAAGACCGTGATCGGACATCCATGCGTTGACCAATCGCATGACCTGGTTCTACTTTAGCTGGGCCAGCTCAACGTTGCGTGCGGCGATGAGAGCCGCAACGTCATCGGCGTACCCAACTAAGACCGTTTCCTCTGGCATCTAGGATCTCAGGAGGCTGTCATAAGCGATATTCCGGAGATCCGGGCCGAGTATTGAACTTTGCGCGGCACCAGAGGATTACTTCCACCGTCCGCGCTCCGTCTCGAGTGTCGTATATCAGACGCCTAGAACGGAGGTAGTCCTCGATAAGCCGCAACAGATACGTCGGAATGCGGAAGGTGTCACGAAGTGCATCCAACATATCGACCCATCTCGCCGAGTTGAAGGCTTTCTTGACATCAAGTGTAACAAGAAGCACTACTCGGCGGGAGAATTGGTTGCGGCTCTCGGCTCTCTCAACTGCTTTCTGTACTTCCGTGATCGCGTCGATTGTTGATCTCCCTTTCTGAAGCAGTACTGACGAGGGCAAAGGTCCCCGACTGCTACCACGGCAGAAATCAGGCGGGAACGAATCAACTTTTCAAAAAGTTTTCCAGCCGTGTCCAGCATGCAGAGAGGGGTATAGTACGACGGCAGCTCAGGATCACCTTTTCCCTTGCTAATAAGCACCAGCCTGGCGGTTTTCCAGGGAGATGGAAACATTTCTTCAACGAAGCAGGCATTGTACATTCTTACAAATTCTTATTAATAATACAAAATAAAATAGCCAAGATTAATTTTATATTATATACTTAGAAAACGAGTTACAGTCGTCAACTCAGATAAGCAATAAAATGAGGCGATTAAATAAGATTAGATAAGATAAGAAATCTGAAGTATAAATACATAAAAAAGCAATTTGAAAGAGGAGAAACTACAGCAGTTTGAGACATTGATGTTTAAGGAAGCCGCATTTCCCTCACTGCGTTTTAACTGCTCCCTAACGGCAGTTTTTATGGCAGTTCTCGCGTTCTCTGTACATTTCGTACGTTGTTGTGCTCGTCAATAATCAGGTTTACTGTCACAAACCTACAAGCAACTTCTTGGGTCGATAATTTTGAGCATGGCAAAAACATATGAACGATAATATAATGTTCTGTTCTTTAAACTATAAAACTTTAAGACTTAGTATATATGATGATTTTTTAATTGCCAGCTTAACCACTGATCGGTAGAGATAAGTATTTTAAATCAATTAGTCATACGTCTCAATAAAACAACAAAATAAAACTAATAGTTACCTGACATTGAAAAACCAAGTAAAAAATTACAAACATCTATTTATAAATCAATAATGATTCTGAAGAACTTCTAGGGCACAACTTTATCATTGCTCTTTACTTATTTGGTTTATTAGAGACATTTTGAGAAGATTTGCCTACATTGACCTGAGTTAAAATCACATACATCTTGTTCGTAATCACAGTCATAGTTCTTCCTTGAATTGACCTTTGTCAACATCACCACTGGATAGTAAATCACATGCATCGTGTTCGGAATCACAGTCATAGTTCTTCCTTGAATTAACCTTTGTCAACATCACCACTGGATAGTAAATCACATGCATCTTGTTCGGAATCACAGTCATAGTTCTTCCTTGAATTGACCTTTCTTAACATCACCACTGGATAGTAAACCACATACATCTTGTTCGGAATCACAGTCATAGTTCTTACTTTAATTGACCTTTGTCAACATCAGCACTGGATAGTAAATCACATACTTCTTGTCCGGAACCACAGTCATAGTTAATCCTTAAATTGACCTTATTCAACATCACCACTGAATTGTTTTTGTGGCTTGACAGGATATATGATATAGATTGAAACAAGCGATTACCATCTCCTTATACTGGCATTTCTTTTTCGTTATGATCTGTTATATATTCATATAGAAAATAGGGTTAATGAAAAATAAAATTCATAACAAGCTTGTCTTACATGATTATTAGATAGCTGGCAAAAGGTTATAACTGTATTGTAGTATTAAATAAGAGTTGTGTTGAATCATTCATTTATGACCGGACGGGAAATCTGAGGAAATGTGGAAAATCTAGGAATCATCCCACTTAATTTTACATGGTAATATTAAAGATCAATTCACTTAAAATTTAATTTTTCAATTAATATATAAGAATATACGTTTTCTTTTATAGTATAGTGATAAGGAAAATAGATTCCACGCTCAAAGATTTGAAGTTGGTTGAACTGTAGCATGGATTCACCTACTCATCCAAATAATGACAGTTAAGGCTTTCATGTTGCTTATTCTGACTCTATTGACATCTGCAGATGAAAATTCTCCGAGAATACTCGTTTAGGGAATGCTCTGGAGATGCTATGCGAAACTTGTCATCTAGAGATGTGAAAAGCGTCTGAATCAGTGAAACCAAGTGGCGCTTTCTAAAATAATTGTTTCACATTCTACCCTGTTTGTACAATAAATGATTCCTAATCGGGAGCCTTTAATTAATTGTTGACTTGGAGTGAACAGAAGGACGTGGAGACCAAATGGCTTTCCAAAGGAAACTTTTGTGAGCGGGTTTAAAGGTGTTGATACATTGCGTGATACATAATGTGAGCATACATAAGTCCTCGTGTGCAATGTTGGGTTCGTGTGATAAACTGAATGAAATAAAATTAAGATATTTCAAACTTACCACAAGGGCACTATTTTAGTTGCAGACTCGGAGTAAAAATGAGCTTGTGATAATTTGTTTTTCTGCCTAGTATATTCTAGCAGTGCGTCAACTGATACACATTGGAAGGTTAACAGGAGTTAGGACATTTGCTATTTTATATGTTACCAAACGTATAAAACAACGTTTTGAGGATTTAAATCCACCCTCTTCTTCAAGTGCGAAGGTAATTAGTACATGAACAGGAAAGAAAGAATGAGGAAAAGTACGTCTTAATGTGTGAATAAAATTAGTATAAGTACAGATTTTGCATGCATCGGTGACTTCTCCCCACAAATTATGATTAGTAATTAAATATTTTTGTATACAATGAAATGCTTTAAAACGTAATTGAAGTGCAGCAGCGAGCGGAGAATGGCACACGGTTTTGGTTCCGCCAGACCGAGGCCGAATAACGAGCAGAAGGGCTTAGGGTTGTACCATCGTCTTATTTGAACAACTACATATTTAATTATTGTGGCGCATAAGCTACTTTCAGATGAGGATTATTTTGTGTTTTTAAGTTTTTAAGGAAGTTTAACAGACTTAGCGTAAGCACAAGAAGCGGGAAAGGCTTAACACAATTCGCCGATTCTTCTGTGAAACCGCAGTTTGTATAGTGTTAAGCGTTGATAATCTACGGTCTGCACAATTTCCGTTTTAGGTTATATCGAATAGGTTGCTTTAATAAGATTGCGTGCAATATATCACGTCTGAATTTAATAGACACAATAAAATCTAATTAAGATTCTTTGTAGTTCTAAATGATATGGCTCATTTATTTAATATATGTATATAAAAATACGAATTTAAGAGAATATGTTTTAATGAACAAATTTACATAGCATTCTGTGTACTCTTTGAAAAGATCGTTTCAAAGCTGGGGAAAGTGAAAGTGGATTGTTTGCCAAACAAACCGGAAGTAATTAACTTTGAACGTTATCAATCATGAGTGTTGCGGCAGATATAGCACATATTTGTGCTTTCTTATCAATTGATGTTATAACTTCATTTTGTGATTTTGTGTTAAGACACGAAAATAAAAAAGTAATGAAAATAAACAAATGGGACATGAAACATGAACATGAGTGATACGTGACGTGGCGACTGGAAGTGTAATCTGTTATCTCTCTATTAGTGATATCATATCAGACGAGAGGATCTGTAGAGCTCTCAGTATACGATCTGATCTGTGACTACAACTCAGTTTTATTACTTACAACTCACAGCAAGTTTTAACGTTATTCATATAAATCTTACGAATTCCTTTCCAATAAAACTAACAATCTATCTAAAATGAAGTTTTTAGTTTTATTAATGACAGTTATAGGTTACACATACAAAAGGTGAACATACAACATGATTTTGGGTATTAAATTCAATAAAATACATCTAAATGCAACTTATAAACAAGTCATTCAAAGTTTTACAAAATATAATTGCATCACAACGACTAAAGTTCGTTACGTATGCTTCGTAACATTAGTAATAACAGCACACATTTTTACTGTGAACGAGATAATTGAGAATTGTAACGGCAATTCAAATAAGTACAGTCACTGCTTTGTCGTTATGATTCCAATGATATTCAGTTCCCGTCATTTGGTAGAAAAAGCAATTTGTAATCTTTGCATACACACTTTAAGAAATACTATAATGAAAAGAGTGTGGAACATACATATATAAAATATATTTCAAGTATATATGTATCGATTAGAATTATTAAAAGTAAAAATCATCAGTTGGTAAGCAAAGTATCTGGAAAGAACGTAGGCTCACCCGATTAGGCAAAAAATTATTAAAATCGAATGAAATTGAGAAAACCAAAAGAAATTTAATAAAAAACAAACATTCCTCGGGGATAATGGTTTTGAATGGATCTGTGATGTTAGCAACACTGACGAAGACGGCGCCCCCTGGCACTCGTGAGACCACGGAACCCAGTTAAGGCGTTAGTCCTCAGGTGTTAGATACCAGTACATAATATTTAAACTAATTAATTATATAATGCATACAGATGCTGGTTCGGGTGGTGATGTCTGTGATGCTGGCGACACTGGCGGAGACACAGCTCCCCGACGCCAGTACATCACACATAAGGCCATGTCACACTGCCGTGGCGTCGCGTCCGTCCATCCATAGTATGAACGTCGGCGTATGCCGCGACGGTCTCGAATCCCGTCAAACTACGCATCCGCATCCGCGGCCAACGCCACGTCTTTCTAGTAGAGGTGTGCCAAGTAGCTCCGAGAGCGGAGAAAGCCAAACTAGCTCCGGCTCCGTTTGCGGAGCTAGCTCTTTAAACAGCTCCAGCTCCGGCAACCGCTCCGGCGCGATGTGCGGCATCTGTCTGCTCCCTTGTAGATTGGAGCTTATTGCTTTGGTTTATGATGTTATATAAACAGCAAATACTACTGTAAACAAATATGCTAAGGTGCTGGCAGTTTTAATTACTACTTACTTTTTTTATAATACGTTTTATGAAAATCTAATTTTTGGGTAAGAAGACTACACGTACATTTTATTTATATTTATTTTCACACTGTAGTAATAAAACATAAAAAATAGTACGGTAACAGAAAATATAAAATAATATACAAATTATTTACACAAGTATTCATGATTTTGCATTTAGATACACAAGTTGAGTCACTTTTCATGGATTTGATACGTGATCTTCGGTCACTTATTATTATTCCCGTTCGGGAAAAAATTCTTTCACAAGGTACTGACGTACCCACAAACCCCATGTTTTATTTTAACGAGTCTGCTGAGATTTGGGTAGACTGCCTCGTGAATCCTCCACCAGGACAGAGGATCGCCTTCTCTGGGAAGTGGTGGTTCAGCGATGTACCTGTCGATTTCGGCGGTAGCACAATCGTTTGGGAGTTCCGGGAGTCTGCCTTTGTACAGATTTTATTACAGAATCAAACATAGAAAATACTGAACATTCTTCTTCTTCAAATTGTGATGGACAAGATTGGTTGGTCAAAGTCAAAGATGGTGTACCAGGAGGGGGATTGTTCCATTGCGGTGGCAGAAGTGGCGGAAATCATAGCTGCAACGACCGTAATCACATGATTCTTAGCAAACTGTTGACATTTGTCGTCAGAAAATGCATTACAATTTGAACCTTGGGTCCAAAAAGGTATTAAGTACTACTAACTTGTTGTACTCAATGTCATGGTATCTGGCTGATAACCCCATGAGCAGGTTCTGTACTACCTGTATTGCATCAGGGTGCAAATTTAGTGTACATAGTTTGCTGCAAACATTTTGCAGCCCAAGCGTCAAAACAATTATTTGACTTCCAGTGGAAGTAGGATTCCCCACTCATCTTTGCTGTGACCTCTTCAAATGGTTTTAGGACTTTGCAAAGGTCCACTGCAAAGTTTTCCATTCATTAGAAATTAAAGATGGCAAGTCTTTGTCCAGCAATGCCAAAGTGCTTATTACAGCCTCTTTTAACTGAACAAATCTACAAAGCATGTAATATGTGCTGTTCCATCTCGTACTTACATCTTGAAGTAAGCGTTTTAGGGTCTTTAAACGCCCATTGTTGATTTGGTATTTTAATAGTTTTTCAGTGGCTGCGTTGCTTCTCTTAAAAAATGAGACAATCTTTTTGCATTTGGTGATTACTGTATCTACCTTTGATATGGCATCTTGAACCACTAGGTTAAGAGTATGTGCATAGCACGGCCAATGACTCCCACATTTAAAACATTTTTTATGGCTCCAACGACATTGGAGGCATTGTCTGTTACAACAACTAAGATTTTGTCTGAGATTTTATAGAAATTCGTTATTTTCTTGATTTCTTCGGCTAAATGGCTAGAAGTATGTGAGCCCTCCATTAAAATACAGTCTAAGAGAACTGATTTCAACACAAAATCATTGGTAATGAAATGCCCTGTAACAGCTATATACGATTCATTTGATCGTAGATGTCCATGCATCTGTCGTTTAAACAGATGTTTTCCACATTTTTCATTAACTCAGCTACTTGAAGCTTACATTTGTCGTACGTGGTGGGTATTAGGTTTTTTTGAAACCACTTTCCTTGATGGAATTTCAAAAGAAGGGTTTAAAGCTGTAACGAATTCCCGAAAACCAGAGTCCTCCCACAATAGAAAACGGTTGGAAATCTTTGTAAAATAGCTTTAGAAACGCAGCTTCTACCTTTTTCTTTTGGTTGTTATTCATTTTTTTTTGGTATAAAAACTCGATAGAGTGTTTGTTTAGCACTTCCCTTTGGCTTATCTAATTGATTAGAAGGCAACTCACCAGGTTGAGGTTCATTTTCAGTTGCAAAGTTACTAAATGAAGCGGCTGAATCGGTAGGTCCAGTGTTGGTTGTAACATTCACATCACGATCACTTACACTTGTTGATTTTGAACTTATAACACTCAAAGTAATTCCGACATGTTTTCTCTCAATATGCCTCTTCAAATTGTACGTTGATGTACGGTAGCACATAACCAAGCCACAATGTTCACATCTACAGTTTTTAAGGTTAGCATCAATAACTGTAAAATGAGACCAAATTGAACTTGTCTTAGATTTCTGTACTTTTGATGCCATGTTAATTAACTGCACAAAAACCAATCAATACTAGTCATACTCGTAAACCGCACAAAAATATCACTTTTCACTGTATGTCTACGTTAGAACTCCTACTGAAACTGAAACTGGTTTGTTTTGGTTTGTCAACAAGTTGTAGGCCACAGCTGATAGCTCCACAGACGCTCCGAGAGAGTAATTATATGAATATATAGGTTAGAGCTGGAGCTGTTTCGAGAGTCACGGAGCGCTGCTCCGCTCCGCTCCAGCAGCGGAGCGCTGATTTGAAACAGCTCCAGCTCCAAAGGCACACCTCTACTTTCTAGGAGTTGCTTATGCATTTCAACTACTTTGAATTTGTTTAGTTATACACTGATAGTGGAATTAATAGTTTGTTATAGCTCTACAAACTTAATTTATTGTTCTGGAGCGTATTCATTAATAATTATTATTATCAAACTTATATTTTCATTATTACATGCAATACTATGTCTATTATGAACTTAGTAATTAGGGCATTCAATACTTTGATATCCCTCTTTAAAACTATTGGTTTTTATATATGAGATGCACTTGAAAGGATTATTTTTTAATTTTTGTGTTGGCGTTTTCAGTTTTTTAATAAGTCTTTATGTTTTTAAAATAAAGCATATTTAATTTTGTTATACATCAAACATAATATGAAAAATAACAAATAAAATGATTGCATATAAACATGACACCAGAGTATTCATTAACCCTAGAACTGGCGGTCATTTCATCCTAGACTGTCGTGCTGTTTTAGAGCTTCGCGCAAGGGTTTTTTAAACAAATTATTAAAAATATAAAATAAAAGGAGTAGGCAGTGGCAAGAGCGCGCGGTGCCCCGGTGAGGGGGTTGGGGAGGTGCTTTATGCGCATGCGCGAGCCTTCGTAGCATCGCCGACGTCGGCCAAGGATCGCTCCAGCCGCATAGCGCAGCAGACGGTGGCCGACGCGACGAACGTTGCACCACGTCGGTTATGTCAGTGTGACTTGTCCTATTTGACAACATGGTTAGCGATTATTTTAAAAATCCATCCGCAGATGGACGGACGCGACGCCACGGCAGTGTGACATGGCCTTTTTTACTGATGGAGAGATTCCATACGGGCCCTGGCCTGGCGATGCGCAGTGGTCTACTTGTCATTTGGAGGAGTGGGGTTAACGCTTCCTCAGTCTGTATCGCGGAGCTGTGTAGTGCGGACCTCGCGCTTGCTTGTTAAACACTCTTCTTGTCTCTGTGATACTTGCACTGTTTTGCCGCCGTTACTACTTATAGGATTTCCGTGTAATATTTCTGAAATGGCGGGTGTAAACTTCTTGAAAAAAGTTGGAAGTGGTAAAGTATATCATAGCCAAGGCAAAGTATAAAGTAGCAAACGTTTATGAATACATGAAAAATGAGAAAGAAAGTGGCACCGCAATAAACATAAACAATGTTCTAGTAGCCTAAAACCGGAGCTGTACAGTTTGATTAATTTACACAAACCTAAATTTAAAATGTTCAAAATTGATGCAATTTTGGCTGAACACGGTCATTCAACTCTGCGCTTGCCTCCCTACCATCCCGAACTTAATCCTATAGAAATGATATGGAGTGTCATGAAACAGAGGGTGGCTAAACGTAATGTCTTTTTCAATGGAAATAATAAAGCAGCTTGTGGAAACAACATTTGAGGAAATAACTACTGAAGAATGGTTATCTCGTGTAAACCACGTCAAAAAAGTAGAGGAAGACTACATTAGGTTAGAGCCTCAAATTGACGAAATGACAGAACATATCGTCATTAATTTGCAAGATGATAGTGACAGTGAGAGCAGCATGAGTGAGAGTGGCAGTGATGATGATAATGATGACTTTAATCTAAGTGGGATTGAAGCTCTACCAAAGTAACCAGTTTACAGCATTCAGTAAGTAAACAAAATTATTGTTCTTAAATCCTAATTTTCAATTGTATACATTAACGTTTAAATTCAGATATAAATATTTTAATTGTTACTATTGGAAGTAAGTTAAATATACTGCCAATGTTAAATTTGTCTAACATGTGTTTAAATAATCGTACGCAGCACGCAGATCCAGCTCACTGACAATAGTGACAGTGGCAAGCATTGTGGCGCGACGGCGCGGCGGCAGTCAGCCCCTCCCCTCTTTTGACGGCTTCTCCCACTCCGTACGACACCACTCCCCTCTCGCCCGTATGGAATCTCTCGATGTATAAACTAATTAATTATAATGCATAGGGATGCTGGTTCGGGTGGTGATGTCTGTGATGTTGGCGACACTGACGGAGACGCAGCTCCCCGGCGCCAGTACATGAGACTTAATGTAATTAATTATAATGCCTAGGAATGCTGGTTCGGATGGTGATGTCTGTGATGTTGGCGACACTGGTGAAGACGGAACCCCCTGACGCTTGTGAGACCATGGAACCCAGTCACGGCGGCAGTCTTCAGGTTTGAGATACCAGTACATAATTATTAAATTTTAAATAATGTTTAAACCTTTACATAATGGCATTAGTTGTTAAATATATTACCTATAATATTGTTAAATACCTAATGCAAAATACCATATTGCAAAATATATTCCAACCGAACAATTTTTATTCCTGTGTTTACTATCTATTATTCAAAAATTGGTGTAAAATAAGTAATAATTACGTATTCATTCATATCGAAACTCACAGAACACTCGGTCAGAAAATCTCAGTCAACAACCACAACCCTCACTTCTGTAGCTTTCTATATAAGAACACTTGTGAAAGGAAATCGTGCAGTCCCATGTGTCTTGAATGGTCTCGATAATTATCCGCCATTTATCGTCCTGCGACAAGGACTCTTCATACGACAGAGGCTCCACCTGAATAGATTTCGCAAAATACAAATTTGTGCAGCTCTCCTCGGGTAATGTTGGCGTAGAGGAGTATCCTGTTCTCTGAGGATTTATCATTCAATTCGTGTAACAACTCTTGTATGACAAGCTCTTCCAACAAACGTTCTCTCTAGAATAAGATCAGACTTTTTTTAAATAAAAAGTTTATTGAAAAAGACCATTACAGTCGATAGGAGGTACACATTCATTTAATAATTTTAAATTTATATAAAAGACCTTTTAACATCAAAGATGCCTTCGTCACGTGAGAACTATATGTTCAGAATAGGTTTTCCCAAACCACTTCTCATTGGCTGTGATTTTAATTTGGATTTCTCTCAAACAACCATAATTAGTTAATTTAAACATTTCTTGCCTTCGAAACAGTCTAGAGGTCGTTATTAAAGGAATTTGAATTCTCTGACCATTGTATACTACATACTACAAACAATGTAAAATCTCTAATATAGACTCGAATCTTGCGCCCAGGGAGAAACTAAAACACTCAGTCAATATTGTTCAAAAATTTTTTGGACATAAAAGATTTCTGATCCCGTTAAAACCGCATATAGCTTCTAGTGCAAAAGTTTCATAATTTTGTGTCCCTCTATTTTACACTTTCAAAATTTTAAAAGATTTTTTTTCTGTTATTACAATATCATAAATTGTAGCACAAACACCTCTGGTTGTTTTTAGCGTCAACAATTGCAGAATTATATATAAAAAATCAATTATCAAATCAATTGTCAAAGATGGTAGAGTGTATATTGCAATTAAATTAAGTTAAAACATCTGGAACATAAACATATATTTTCATTTAATTTGCCAAAGTGCAACTTAAAGGGCTTTGACAATACAAAATGAAATTATGCTTATTGACAAGGATATTGATGAATTAAGGTATTTGTGAAATTTCTTTTCAAATAACAACGGTGACCACGGTGGCATAGTGATAGAATAATTGTATGATACCAACAATAAAAAGTGTTCTTTTCGTTGTTCTAGGAGATTACTTTCTATTTAGTTGACGATCTGGCATGCTGCAGGAAGGACCTCCGCCATTCACATTCTACCTGCACAAGGACACGATAGTGAGCCGGTTGTCAGCGCACTTCACTATCCTGGGAAGTGAGAGCCAGCACTTCACAGGGTTCATGGTGCAGGCGCCAGACGACGCCTCAGGGTTGCCGGTCGGGCAGTTCGACACAGGGTGTCTCGACATCAACACCATGAACTGCTTCGGCGGTTTCGCGATACGGTAATTATGTGGGCTTTATATGTTTATATCACACACTGATAATATATGAGATGTCATTTACATCACATGTGTCTACTACAGGTTATGAGAACGTATATTTGCAATAATAATATTCTCTTTCTTGTGTAACGACAACGTAAAAACTGTTATTGCGATCGAGAATTATTAGCTATATATATATATATATATATATATATATATATATATATATATATATATATATATATATATATATATATGTATGTGTGTGTGTGTGTGTGTGTGTGTGTGTGTGTGTGTGTGTGTGTGTGTGTGTGTGTGTGTGTGTGTGTGTGTGTGTGTGTGTGTGTGTGTGTGTGTGTGTGTGTGTGTGTGTGTGTGTGTGAGCGTTACAACAGGTATGAGTAAGGAATCACAACAAAGGTGTGTTAACTCCATGCACACTGTATCTAGAACAAGCAGACAAGCAGCTATGAACTAATAAGTTAATGATTGAAAACGAACCAAATAAAACTGTATGTCTGCGCTGAACGACCAACCAATAAAACTGCCCAGTGCTTTTTTAAAGGACTCCCTCATTAGTCACTTTACTGACACGGATCCTTTTGATTCTTAAACTTAAGTGGTATATCACACGAATAATAATATGAGTTAGTAGGTAACTATATATATATATATATATATATATATATATATATACATAATAGTAATAATACAACAAAAACAAATAGTAAGACCATTTATATTTCAGAATATTTTGATAAGTATAGAGGTACTTCAATTCACTATTATTATTTTAATAAAATACAATTAAATACAATACCTATATTATTAATTTAAGGTCATTATAAAGTAAAAAGAATATAAACAATATTATTAAATCAACATATTTATGTATAAATAAAGCAAAACTATAACGCATCACTCTAAATATTTTCAGTGAGATACATTGAACCTGTACTTGGAGTTCATGATTTCTTATACACCATGCTTGACACTTTAGTCTGGAACTATTCTGCATAATAAGCCGATTCCTGTATTAATGTTTCATGTAGCACATAGTCGAGAATGCCTGTTTACATCGGTAGTTAATTGGAAAAGGTAGTAATACTTTCATTGCCCTTATCGCTGTATATTTTGTAGTCTTTACGTGCTGTTAGCCTAAATTATACGATGTTCTCACCAATAAAAACGTTTTTCATTATGCCACTGCTTTTCAGGTGTAAAAGCTGACCTTGTTCCTCTTTTGAGGGACTTTGTATCTTTTCTTTTTCCGGGAAGCAGAACAAATTTCTAATCCAAACTTGATTAGTATCTGACTCGGCAAAGTATTTCCTAAAGGTGGTTGCTTATTTTTGAAGTGGTTCAATGATGTTTACCTTTATTTTATTGGTTAAGAAGGTTCTACAAAACTTTCAAAGTAGAGAAATTGGTAAAAAAGCATTTATCGACCCTTTTTCCGACAACTGACACTTTTTAACCATGACACTAACTTTACTCTTAATCTTGAACACGTCTATACATACCAAGCTGTCCGCGGACAATCTGTTGGGATCCACTGATCTAGATGAAAAAAAGGCCATCCTCGTCATCATACCAAACCTTGGAACGAAGTGTTTTCTTGCATCACGGAAGAAAGGAAAATGTCCAGAAAAAAATTATTACAACATTATTTATTCCAATTTATTCAGCCACAATTGCCGAACATAATATTACTGACAGATGCAACTAACTAGACACAAGTTATATCTGATTATTTTGTTGGATTCATTGTAGAATTTGCCAACGGCAAATCGCGAACTCTCACCATCAGAGCAGACGAGTTCAGTACCAGGTGGCGCTTCACACGGGCATTGAACTGTTATAGGTAAACCGCTAACAAAAAAACCTTGGTTGATTTGAGTTCACGCAGGGTGGGGTAAATATCCCTCCACCGCCCCTCCAAGCATCCCCACCACTGCTCGGCGCTAACTCTATTTCAATCTAATAAAATCAGCTGACTAATCCGGCTCATTCGGTATCGTTCACTGCTGCGACCCGTTCAGTTGAACCGGTCAGTACAGAGTTACTAAGCCTTCCCGCTAGAGCGTGTTTTACCGGTCATCGTCGTGTTGACTGAACAAAATGAACGAATGAACGACTGGTTGTAATGACCAAGTGAACGAAAGGATCTGCTTGAAAAAATGTGTTCGGATAGAGGAAGAAACAACATATTTTACAGTGAATGGAAAGATATATAACAATAAATGTATTGTTTCAGGAATCTAGTAAATTTAAATATATATTACTAATAGAAATTATTAACTAAAATTAACTGTATGTTACTATATGCATTACTAAATATTTTAAACGTTAATACTTAAGAACAATGGACTTGGTTGATTAATATGCCTTTGATTTATCATAAGATTATTTCACTACAAATGTTTAAATAAATTACTAAACATCAAACAGACACATTGCATTGTTTGAAAATAATTTATTTTTATAAATAATAACACATTTTAAACATTTAATCGATTAAGTTACCACCACTTTTCATAATACCCAGGCTGAGTCATTAAAATAATATTACGCACACTACTACACAGAACGCCTCCACTCAGATCGACCCTGCACATCGCACCTATATCGACCATGTGTTACCATATGATAACCTTTTAAATGCTAATTGGCAATCAACTTTTAACAGCACTAATGTTAAATGTTTTTACATTACAACTTCAGAATATTATTACAATTTCAATAGACAATCGAATAAATTTAAAACAAGGTCAAAAAAAGCTAAAACCATGGATTACTTCAGATTTAGTTTATGCTATAAGTGCTATAAGACAAAGAGATAAATTATGTAAATTAGTGAAAAAGCAACCATTTAATGTGGAGCTTAAAATCCGCTATGTCAATTGCAGGAACATTTTAAGCAGAAATTTAAAGCAACTAAAAAATATTATTTTTATAATAAATTCGACCAAGCTAATGGGGATTTAAATATGTTTTAGGGGGTTTTAATTAAATTGAGTGGTAGAGGGGTTAACAAAGTTTCTTCCCTAAATAAATATTGGCTAAATACCAAATTATTCAATCACAAAATTCAGCTTGAAGTAGCTTACGAATTTTAATAAATTCTTTACTAATGTGGGTCAGAACAAGGCGAACTCTAATTGCTCAAATATAACAATTTTTTTCGAAGACAGATCTTGTAGGCTTCATTCGACCTTTAACTTACGCACTGTTACAAGAGGTTATACGGTACGTATCTAGTTTGAGAGGAAATTTCGCTCTTGGATACGATTCAATACCTGCAAGTATATTAAAAAAATTACATCATAATGTGAATGTGTCAAAACACATTCATTTTTTGAGAAATAAAATCCGCAAGTACATTTTTGCTTTACAAAATAATGTTCTTTAAGAGTACAAACATATTCTTTAGAATTAATTTTCTTCGAGGAAGAACTAATGACCATAAGAAATTTGTTAATCAAAACCATTCTTACTTACTTATACATTAATTTTCATACTGTTGACGTGACAACGTCTTAAATTAGGTTGCGGCTCGGAGTCACTCATGAAAAAGTGTAACGCCCGGTAACGTTACGATACCCGTCCAGTGGGTCCGCCGCACGGGATAAAGCAGATAACGTGGGTCCGCCGCACGGGATAAAGCAGATAACTATGTTTATTCGTGAAAATGTGGAGTGCTTAGATTCGTCATTTACAACAACTACAACAATAAAGGTAAATAATTGTACACTGATATTTCATTATTGTAAACTATGATTGATTGATTAATTGTTAGATTGACACAAAAGTTGAGAAACTGAGTTTATAGGTTATGTCATACTATTGACAAATGTTGATAGTGTTAAGTAAATTATTAGTTTAAATCACTCTGCAATCAATCGTAATTCAGTCGATTGAGAAGAAACAGCGCGTATTGCTAGTCAAACATTTAAAATAACAAATTATAACCTCTAACCTGTCATAACAGTGCGACCAAACAAACGAACTAAACCGACCAATCACCACGCGCGGAGTTAGAATTTAACTGTGTTTAGCAAGAATTTCAAATTCCAATTTTAGTAAATGTTTTATTCAACTTTGCCATTTACAATAACAAATTTAAATTAATTTCAAATTATGTACAATGTTTTAGTAAACAAAATATATTTCGGTAGTTAAAATTTGTGCAATTCTTATTTTCATTCAATTCCTTGTTCCTATTGTGCAATTTAATAATATTCATATCAATAAATATTCTACCGAGAAAAAGACGTTGTCACGTAAAATCTTCGCCCGTAAAACCAAATTTACAGGCAACCATAATTTTTTTTAGCGTTAAGAACTCATAACACACGGTAGCCTACTCGCAACAAGTCGTCATTACAGTTTCTATATTAAAAAAAAAACATTCAGCGTAACAAATTTGTATTATATTTCTCAAGTTTTGTACCGTAACGTGTGTTTGAGTTACAACTTCGTTTCTGTGTTGCAATTACCAAATCTTTACTGGTTTAAAAACTGGATTAAAAATAAATTCTAAAACCATTTAATAATATCAAAAATTACTAAACTACTATGTTTTATTTATAAAATCATTTGTTCTATTATTAGTTTTGAGTTCCAATATTCACGACCAGAGCCTACGCACAGGTCCTAGGCCCATGTAGGCTCATCCCGGTTATACTATTCTTCTTATTTCAAATTTTAATTGAATGAATAGAATTAATGCAAGGTTTATTATAATAAGAAATAATTAACTACGTATAAGTACCGTCCTACACTCTGATACATGATTTCAGACATTGTACATATTTGCTTACGTTTGTTGCAAAACGTGTATATGTGTGTTATTGAACAATTTTTTTAAAAAATAAACCATTTTCATTTCATTTTTCATTTCACCTGATTTGGAAAAAAGTATCAAATTTATTCAGTTGCCAGGCCAAATTGAACAAAACTTTCAAAGTGAACGGGTCTTTTGAAACACTCCGATCCGGATCACTCGTTCACCTGACTGACTCGTTCGAATTGAACGGTCCAAGTAAGTAACTGCAGTATAAACAATATGGCGCGAGCAAGACAAGATTTAAACAGCTGACAAGAAGATGTTCCGCCCACTCCCCACTCCCCCCCGCCGGAGGGGGCCCCTCCTGCGCGGGGGCGGACAAGCGCTCGAGAGGACAGGCGACCTATACGAAAAACCACGAGAAAGTGCAGTTGAGGGAGGAGCCTATTTTGCCCGTAACCTTGGAGCGGCCAACGAGAGCTGAGCGACGTTGCCAAACTTGTTCCCCGCTGTAACCACAAGCCGCGCGAGTCCAACATTCTTAAAATACTTAATCGTTACGCTCGAAAGAAATGTTAGAGCTGTCTTGAATTAATTAACTACGTATTACAAAATGTAATTTTACGGTCATTTAAAAAAAAAGTACATCTCTGTAGCTTATTTCCATGTTGAGTTAAATGGATTGAAATAAATTATTGTATTATATTACTCATATACGAAGATCGTAGGATTAAAATCTTTAGCCGAAATATAAATTAAAAAGAAAAATAAAAATACCGCAAAAACGTTAATTTCCCGTATTTAACAGTTAGATAATGCCATTATCATTGATATATAATAAGGCATTACATGTGTGCATAGTATAATCATGTTATGTTAAATGGATTTTCAATTTGGTAAGAAAGTTATCAAATACATTTGAAATATATGTTCTTTTCCATAAATATACTTATTCAGTACATAACGATGGAAATTGTTGCCGCAACGGTTTTGTTACGCACTTCGGTTCTCATAAATTTATAACCATTTGAAAGCATTTTTCCTACCTGGCTATTAATAGTCTTGAATCTGTGTTATGTAAAATTGTTTTTTATTACAAGTGGGTGATTTAAATATTTAAACTGGTCATAGTTGAAAAATCATACAGCACAAGTATTTTTATAATATGAATGCACTTTCTTATAAAATTCTAAAGTAACGGTTTTCTATAACATCCAATGAAATTTGAACACAGTACATAATAGATGATTCAGACGAGTGAAAATGTGGAGGAAACGGGTGAAATGCCTGTAAAACAAAAGCCGCACCAGCCAGCAGTGGTGGTAATACCAGACGGATGAGTCATACTATTTCCAAGAAACAGCCCCTTCCTCCTTCCTGTCTCTGACCGTCAGTCAGTGCCTATTGTCGCTTCATCAGTGGCGGTTGAAAATACTGCATTCTCTTCAATTCCAGTACGCGTATATTATTTTGTGCTGAATTTTACTGTTGATGAACGTTTTCGTGTTTTTAAGTGTTGTTTATTAGTAGCTATTATAAGTGTACCGATTATTTTCTGTGTAGTGTCAATTGTAATATACTTCTTATTGTGATTCCTTATTTGGACAAAATGGAGTGTGATGATGTTTGTTCAAGTGCACAGCCATCCGGAAGTAAGAGTGGTAGCGGAAAAACCCTACATAGTGGAGAACGTCGTATTATTTACAACGTTTACAACTTTTTCAAAAAACTGTCGTTGACAAATTTCCGAGAAACTCTAAACTTTAAGCAAAGTGGTAAACTGTGTGCTGAGGCCTGTGGTGTAAGTGAAAGAACCGTCAACAAAATAAGTAAAGAAGCTAAGCTGGCCGAAGAAGATGGATCTTCATCATCAGAAATTAAGTTTTTCAACGCCAGGAAAACAAAGAAGTCGAAAATCAAAAATAACAGGCTTTGACGACTTTGAAAAAGATGTTTTGAGACGAACTGTCCTTTCGTACTACGACAGAGGGGAATTTCCCACATCAAAAAGAATCACGCAGGATCTCAAACAAAAACTTGATTACAACGGATCGGTAACTTCAACAAATAGATTATTAAGGCATGTTGGTTTCAGGTATAAGAAAACCAATGATGGTAGAAAGTTTTTATTGGAACGAAATGATATTGTAGCGGCTCGTTTAAAATTTTTGAGAACCATGCAAGAGCTTAGAGAATCTGGTGATTGTAGGCCCATATATTACCTCGATGAAACATGGGTTAATGAAAACCATACTCGAAAATACATATGGCAGGATACGACATTTAAAATAACCGACGTTGAGAAACTTGTTCATGATGCTCTGGACAAAGTGACTAAAGAAGACTGGCAATCAAGAGTTCAGCACGCAGAAGCCTTGCAGCAAGCTGATTTTGAAAAGGAATGTATCCGCACAAGTGTTGTAGATAAAATAATTATAAACTTAGCAGACAATTCTGACACGAGTAGCAGTGAGGCAGAAAGTGAAAATGAAGAAGACTCCGAGGTTTTGGCTACGATGTTGCCGCCTGAGAGCGAATAAATAATATACAAGTGCAAAGGTAAGAATATTATTAAAGTCAATCATGCTTTTTAACGTATTTCATTTTAAAATAGTAGGCCTAAAGATTATTTAGTGGAAAATTTGATTATTTCGTAATTTAAAAATATAATTGTTCGATAATTTTAAAATTGATTATCTTGTTATATTGTTTTAATTATTTTTAATCAAGCAACACGTCATGCAGTGTCCAATATAAGCAACATGTATATTAATTTTGTGTGTGTTTAGTAATCGTTTAAAATCACTGAAAAGTTGTATGGAAATAAGCAAGTACTTTAATCTGACTAACTGACGGGACGATTTGTTTGTTTTAATCGATAGTTAGTTTGTAATACAGGTAACATTAATAAACTATACAAGTAATTTAAATATAATATAGCAAACTGCCAACGCATTTTAAATATTGTTTTTCAATTATACTGATAAGTTTTAAATGTTCAGTGTCAGTGTTAGTTGTGACAGCGCAGCGGCTTATCAGCCACAATGCGCCAGCCGTGCCGGGCGGCAGCGGCAGTTGTGTGGCAACGTCGCGCAGGCCAGTCCATTCTATTGGTCGCCGCCAACTGCACTCTCTGGCGGTTCCTTGTTATAGAACAAAAAATCGGTGGCGGACCCAAAAATTCGGCCTTCCAGAATGGCGTTTTATAGATTTGTCTAACCAATAGAAATTGAGCTAGGGCGGGGCCTGCGTTTCTGTGTTTCACGT
>NW_025777714.1:0-89466 GCF_021130785.1 Homalodisca vitripennis | reverse complement strand
TTAAATCTCCAATACAGAAAGTAAAAAACAACTTTTGAAACAATGTTTAGGACAATACTTTTGATAGCTGGTTCCTTATTAAATGTAAAGTGTATTTTGGTAAATGTTACAAAAGAAATTATAACAGACATTTTAATAATCTATTTTCCTAATTAAAGGTTCCCTCCAAAATATTCAAATCATTTTACTCACTCCATTTTTGGATAAAATTGGTTGCATATAATTATTCAGAGTTCAATGGTTAGTTTAATGTATACGCTGAGGGAGGCTGAAGTTCAAACCCTGTAGTTCACTCGGTGTAGTGACAAAAGCCGCAGAATGGTTTTTCAACTATTTATCTGACAGACATCAGGTTGTAGAACTGATGTGTCAAGAAAAGGGTATGAACAAAAAGATTCTTTCAACGCCTTTTACCAGTAAAAAGAGGTATATACATTTAATGTTATTCATTTTATTGTGTATTTTAAAACATAATTTTGTACATATGACACTATTACATCTCTTGAAGAAATTGTTAATAAAGAATATTCTGATTCTGATGACTCTAATGCATGCTGCAGCCAGTTGGAAATCCAGCCCCTCACTCCACTTGACTCAGCATGAGCGTGACAGGGAAGGCTGTGCTGCTTACCACATGTAGTACCGGTTCCACTGTTTCTTTTCGCGCAAAACCGATCTCAGACTGCCATCTTGGTTCATTTTCTCTGCTGTTTGGTGTTTACCGTATCATGATTGTGTATATTTAATTGTAGTCCAATGGAGAAGGATGAACCCAGCAGAGTTCACTTCTGGCTGGTTTATACCTTCCAGTTGAAGCTACCACTGGGCACAGAAAAAACCAATGCGTCACTTAAATCTGGGCAACCTTATGGATGTCCAGGAGCAGTACATCACTACCGCAAATGTCGAGATTCTGGGGTTTAAGGGCAATTCGATAGGTCTAGTCTACTGCGGGAAACGACTGTGTTCGAGTTGGTGGGGTTTGTTCCCTAACCTCAGAGGTTCTTACTAGTCTCAACAAGGGCGTGCCACTCCCTGCCTACTTTGACTAGAGAGGCTGGTCTCGCCTTCTTCCGGGGAGACTTATGACTTTGAGATTTAGTGCCCTAATAATGCCTCATGGATCTCAATAGATGGCGGCCCCTACCCCTAACCTTAGCCATCCTAAATATCTTGTCACTCCAGAAGCGGCGCTAAGGTTCTTATAAGAATAAATGCAATTTATAAGCTTCTTGTCCTAAGAGAGAGAGAAAAAAAAAGGAGAACGAATTGAACTCAGTAAATAGCTTTCTGACAGAGAAGAAATCAATACTGATTCGCGGTTACCGGTGGGTATGGGCTGGAAAACTATCAGAGTATTGAATACAGACTGTAGGAGGACCCGGTACCAGTATTGGTAGGCTGGAATTCCAGGCACCAGAAATGACGTTATCAATTCTAGTCAACAGGGTTTCTGGACACCTTCAATTAATTTTTTGGATATACCGGCATCATTTTTGAGTGTGTAAAACCATTTGTCTTTTTCCACATTTTAGGTTTCACATGTTACCTACCTCATTTCCCACAGTGAATGTGTTTAAAAGTAGTAATAACCCAAAAATGTGTCAAGTATTTTTCTTGTTTTCTGCACCATAAGAGTATCGTTTACAGCAAACAGATTGTTCTAAAACCTAAAATAAATGTCAATTCAGAAGAATACTGTAAATCAAAATATAGTTTTATTATTCAAATATTTACATATACACAATTGTGGAATGCGGAGCAAAACTAAGAATATTCAACAATTAAGCTTAATTGAATAATAAATGATTACTCTCTATAAATTGAAGTAACATTGAGCAATAACTTCTAAGATTCAGTTTTTTTTGAGGAGTCATAATGTTTGAGACTAAAATAATTGAATTTTGTGCATGTTTATGGGTTTGAAACAGTAAAGTATTACATTTGAACTAAGTTTCAATTAACAAATAGAGTAAATTAATTTAGATAGTTTAAAATCAAAACAAACATGCTTTCAAACAGTAAGTATTACAGAAATAACATTAAAAGAAATATTGTTAATTAACTGACTGACACACAAAACTAACCCTCTCCTGGCCTCCACCTCACTTCTTACGTTGCAAACCTTACAGAAAGTGTGAGTTGTCACTCATCACAGGTTTTCATACTTCCTATAATTTGATCTATTGGTGGATAATGTTTCATATGAATTGACTGTTCCGCTATTGTGGGCTGTCAATTATGCGAAACACTATATCTTGCTTCCAATGACATTGTGAATGTTGTTTAGTCCTATGTTATGTGTAAGGAAAGCCAAGTTAATGTGTATTAATATTGTACTACTAAAATTATTTTTGTTTTGCATTCATAACTTACCATGCGGAACTTTGTTGCTATTTTCATTTTTTTTTCTGAGTAGCTCACATTTTCATAAACTATGTAAGCATAATAATTGGTAATATTACTTGATTATAAATATATAAATAACGTATGGAAGTTTTGGTGAATAGACTTCTTAAAAACTATGCAATGCAAAAAAATATATCCTTTTATGGCAAACGCAGTAAATGTCATAAATCCCGTCAACTCGAGGCACTTACACCAGGACGAGGGTTAATGGTATATTTCATAGTGATTCAATAATTTTTACATGACTGCTGATGAATAAATACAAATGTAAACAATTCTAAATATTATGAACAATTTTACCACAAAATAGAAATAATTTTATAATCGATAGCATTTTAGTTTGAAACAATAAATAGAATTTATAAGACCTAAATTTTAATTCTGAATATAACTTGTTGTATTATTTTACTAAGAAATTTCTTTAATTTCAAGCACTATGTTATTTACTTATTTATAAAACACCACAACACAAAACATAAACCACCTAAGTAGAAAAGTCACTATAGTTAAAATTGTATATAATTATTAAATTTATAAATTAGTAAGGAACGGTTAGAAATGAATATTTTAAATAGAACTTGCATTCAAGAAGTAAAAGACACATGGGATTTGTCACAGATAAATAAAAAATAAAGCACCTTGCAAACCAAATTTGTAAAGAAAAAAAGACTATTTTTCTGAACCTGAGCTATTTACATTAATGCTATAGAACATAAAACAATACACTTAGAACCGTTATTATTCATACAGTTTATTAAATATTACAGTTATCTATTAGAACAAAAATAAATAACATTAAGACACATTCAGTAATATATAATACAAACTCCAGTACAAATACCTATTTAATTGTTAATTACACTATATGTATATACATTTTACAAATGTAAAATAAATTTGGATGATAAAATTACACAATTATTTGCTTCAGGAAAGTTATATTTTAAAATATCATAGCTAAATAATATTATAAATTTATTGGTATATTTGTTCTAATCTCTACAATTTTTTTTAAATATTAGAATTGCGAGAAAAAATTATAATTAAAAAAGGACCTGGTGATAATTTAACAATTCAAATCAAACAAATTTTTAGATCTTATAAAATAGTTTCCGAGTGTTTCTCATTTTATTTACACTAACTTAATGTTTTTGGTTTAATATGTGCCTTTAAGAAACAAATTTATTTTAACTTTTTAATTACAATTTTTACGTACAATATATAAATAATATAATTTTTAAAAATCCACAATTTGCATGCACTAACGTTTAAAATTTAGAATAGATATATTAAAAAAAATAGAGGTGCTAGCTAAATCCAAAATTATTATGTTTATAATAAATTTAGAATTGATAAACATTCTTGACAGGATTTAATATGTTTAGTTTTAAAAATTATGATAAAATACCTATATACAAACAAGGACAAAAATTGTATTGGAAACACATTTCTTGCAGCGTTATAATGGAAATAACTGCCATCGTAGTAACGACTGGAGAGGAGCTAAAGTTGCAAACCCCAGTCACCAAAAGTCAGCATTGAATTCACCTGAAAAACATACAATGAAAATATTAAGGGACTAATTTTCTTGAATCGTTATTTCAGTAGCCTATTTTTATATATAACACAGCGACTCTTTCAATTAGTGCCTTACTCGTATAGTAAGACAATTTTTCTTAATATATTCAAAATTTCCCACAAGTCCACCACCAAATGGTGGCCAGATATCTTATTATATTCATAATCCAAGTGATTAGATTCAATGAGACAAAAACACAAATCCTAATACTCTTTGAAGTCGGTGGATTTAGAAATCATAATTTTTGCCACTAGCCTCTGTCAACTCATAATCGTTAAGACTAATCATCCAAAATACAAGTAAAATATAGATGCAAATTTATATGTTAAAATCAACATAATTTTTCCTCAGTTGCCCATTCTTCTCTAACTCTCTAAAAGTAATACATTTCAATAATTATACAAGGCTTGTTATATGAATATTTCATACAAACAATATCTGACTCTCCTAAATCATCTAAAAGTAATACATTTCAATAATTATACAAGGCTTGTTATATGTAATATTTCATACAAACAATATCATGACTCTCCTGATCATCTAAAAGTAATACATTTCAATAATTATACAAGGCTTGTTATATGAATATTTCATACAAACAATATCTGACTCTCCTGATCATCTAAAAGTAATACATTTCAATAATTATACAAGGCTTGTTATATGAATATTTCATACAAACAATATCTGACTCTCCTGATCATCTAAAAGTAATACATTTCAATAATTATACAAGGCTTGTTATATGAATAATTTCATACAAACAATATCTGACTCTCCTAATCATCTAAAAGTAATACATTTCAATAATTATACAAGGCTTGTTATATGAATATTTCATACAAACAATATCTGACTCTCCTAATCATCTAAAAGTAATACATTTCAATAATTATACAAAGGCTTGTTATATGAATATTTCATACAAACAATATCTGACTCTCCTGATCATCTAAAAGTAATACATTTCAATAATTATACAAGGCTTGTTATATGAATATTTCATACAAAACAATATCTGACCTCTCCTGATCATCTAAAAGTAATACATTTCAATAATTATACAGAGGCTTGTTATATGAATATTTTTCATACAAAACAATATCTGACTCTCCTGATCATCCTAAAAGTAATACATTTCAATAATTATACAAGGCTTGTTATATGAATATTTTCATTACAAACAATATCTGACTCTCCTGATCATCTAAAAGTAATACATTTCAATAATTATACAAGGCTTGTTATATGAATATTTCATACAAACAATATCTGACTCTCCTGATCATCTAAAAGTAATACATTTCAATAATTACACAAGGCTTGTTATATGAATATTTCATTACAAACAATATCTGACTCTCCTGATAATCTAAAAGGCCGACTGTAGTGGTGGCCTTCTTGATTCACATAGATCAATTAACTTCACTTTACCCATAGTCGTAAAATGATAAAAAAATTAAATAAAATAAAACATTCTTTATTTATTCAGGGCCACATGGCAAAAATATAAAACAAATAATAACATACAGTAAAGTAAATGATAGGAGATATCTTCGTTTTATGGATATAATTAACTCGGATCTGAACGCTTATTAGATTTGTCATATTTTTACTGCTTATTTTGAAAAATCTCAAAATTGAATGTATGATGAAACATTTGAATACTTTGTAAACCAACTTTTTTCTGGATAAAACTCTGAATCCACTCCAGTTGCACTCGTGTCTAGAAAATGTTATCCCCAACTTCCAACCATCGGCTGGAGTTTTATTTTTTCATGATGGAAATGTGACCTGCATGACCTAGAACTATTACTTTGCAGATAGATAAACAACAACTTCTGCATCAATAAGTTAAGTAGGATTAACTGGAGTAATGTGTTCTCATTGGCTTGTAATATTGATGAAGCCTTTAAATCATTCATGCAAATTTTAATGATTCCTGTATTATTATAAACTAAGGTTTAAAATATAGTGGTGTTAGAAGCTCTGGGTAAGTTATAAAACACAACTGGTACACACCCTAACCTACCTTGGTAAACTTAGGCTACTTTTGGATGTTAGTTATGATAAACTTTTAAAGCAATCCCTAGCCTTCTACTAGCAGATAATAGACTTAAGACTTTTTATAGAATTCAAATAGATTTGGCAAAAATACTGCAAATGACAAACTTATAATTAGAATCTAATAATCCAATGTAGAACGGCGTGGAAGGTTATAAATTCTGAATCCTCCCAAAATGCTTGAAAGTTACAATTATGGTTCCAGTTTTTAAAAAGAGAGATAAGTCCCTACATAAATAACTGTATGGGTTTCAGAAGTAAATTATCTACCATTAAGTTTTCTTAAAAATGTCATATCTATTAGTTTCTTGTAGGCCTGTTTTTGTTGATCTAGTTATTATTACCCTTTTCATATATATTATTTTACAATGTTATGTTATTAACTCCACTTATAGGGTTATCTATTTATATTAATGTAATGAAAATACATTAAAGGGTTTTAGTTATTTTCATTACATTAATATTTTACAATGATCTTAATTTGTATAGTTTTAGAAGTTATGTTCATAAGTACTAGATCCCAGAACTTAATAGACCTCAAATACTTTAGATTAAGTAAAACTCAGAACAGCTACATGTATATATCAGTGTAAAACTTTACTACCACCAGATTGCAGTTACCACTTCCTTTAAGAAATTTTCAAAAACTTGTATTGTGAAATGGCTGAAGCAGAAGGGTTTCTATTCAGTAGAATATAAAAGAAATACCCAGAAAAATGTCTTTAGTACAATGAAAGAATCTTGGAGCATTGGAAAAAGGTTTAATTTACTGTCACTGGTAAATTAATAAAACATTTTCAACATAAATTTTTATTATTGCGCAAGGCCTTTTGGAGTCAAATGATTCCAAAAATTATGTACTTGCTTAAACCATCTTAACAGTACATAATATTTTATCTAGGGTCAACAAAGTGTTTAAGGAACCACTGCCTCTTTCCAACAGACCAATGACTGGATTACTGATAATAAATTATCAACAAAATTCACCTAAATTTATGTTATATATAGCCCTATCATATATCAAAATAATATATATATAAGTAGATATGAAATATGGCGGTTCTAGCGCACTTTTGGGACAGACAGAAAATCAAGGGAAAATACTGTTTTAAAGGACAATAAACGAATCTGTAAAAATCAAACAGTAAGGCGGTTCTAGCTCACTTTTGGGACAGACGGTAAATCAATGAAAAATACTGTTTAAAGGACAATAAACGAATCTGTAACTCACGAATGAAAAATTACCGAATCTATAGCTGTTTGCTTCTACTTTCTTGAGCTGTCAAATCAATCTATTTGAGATGTCTGCTACGACGAAAAAATTCTTCTACTCTACAAAATTGATAGTAACACAGTCTTTATCTTTAATAGTCTTCTTTCCAGTAACAACCAAGTGTAATTTTTCATTTTTGTTTAATTCTTTAATCTTTTTCTCATCCAAAACAGTCAAAAATCTGTTCGGGCAAGTGTACTTTACAATCTTCCAACTCGGCAATTATTGTAAAACCCGAATTTATATCTTTCATTTTCTCCAAATTCAAGATTCTATATCTCTTTTTTTCTTCCAATTCCACTAATTTCTTATATTCTTTGAATCTTAGTTCACCAACCTTATTCAACTCTTGTAACAGCGCCGCCATTTATTATAGAAAAATCTTTTAACTAAATTTAGTTTAAAAGATTTTTCTATAATAAATAGAACAATCTGAAAACATTTGACCAGAAATTGTGCTGATTTGTGTCAAAAATCACCACTTCTCAAAATTTTAGTTTACAAATTTTTGCTCTTTAAATATGGAGCGGAAAAAGATAGAGTGCCCATACTGCAAAAAAGATGTTTTTGAACATCATTACACCAGGCATTATAATTCAAAGAATCATCTGAAAAATAAATATATTTATGAAAAAAGAACTAAATTATTTGAGGACTTGGGCTAAAGAGAATCAAATCGATGGTCACGAAAAGATGTACAATATAGAAAAAATGCGTGAATTAAAGAAAAGCTTTAAGGAAGATAAAAAAGATCTCAATCTATTTAATGATGAAAAAATTCAATCAATCGCTGAAAAATTGTCCATAGAAACAAACGATAAAACTAAGTCTGAAATGATCGAAGAAATTGATAAAACTCTTAACGAAAAACCTGAAAATATCATAGATGTAGAAGTTTTATCCTCAATACACGGTCTTTTCAAGCAATACATTTTAACGAATTTAAACGATAAGTTCATGTCAATTTACAAAATATCTATCAATTATGAGGCCAGAGATTAAAAGTTTAATAGAAAAATTTCAAGAAACCGTTAAAAATATGAAAGGTTATTTATCTTTAGAATGCGAATACGAACGAACTTTAGTGAACGGTGAAACACAAACGTGTCCAATGTACTTTACTATAAAATCAGACGAAATATTTGACGTAAACAACTTTATTACTAAGCAATTTAATAAATTAACACATCGAGAACAGACAAATCATCCAAATAAGGGTTCTGGATGGACATTTTAAAAGCTGCAAACAACTAGTTTTGAGCCTTAACAAACACGAAATGATGAACGCAGGATCATATATCGATTTGCCAAAGAAAATCAAAGATAAAAAAGCTTGTATAAATATCAAAAATAAAGATGATTATTGCTTTATTTATTCTATCCGATGTGCTATTGAAAAACCCGAAAGAGACTGCGAAAGATCAAAACAATATGAAAAATTTGTAAATGACGAGATATTTTCAGGTTTCGAGTATCCAATGTCCTTAAAAGATATACAATTATTTGAGAAACGAAGTTACAATTCCAAGTACAAATATCCAAAAATGTCTATCAATGTCTACAGTTTTGATGAAAGTATTAAGGTTGTTCCGTTACAAATTTCTGAAAAATATGATGCAGAATTAAATATTGATCTACTGTATGTAAAACAAGAAGACAAATCTCATTATGTGTTGATAACAGATTTAAATAGATTAGTGAGTTCTCAGTTATCCTAAACACGAACATAAAAAATTGCTATGTAGAAGATGTTTAAGCCATTTCTACAAATCTGGAGATTTAGCAGATCATTTAGAAATTTGCAAGCAACATGAAGTATGCAAACCTATTATTGCCGTTTCGGGTCAAACAACTAAATTTACCAATTACCAAAAGAAATTTAGCCATCCGTACGTTATTTATATGGATTTTGAAAGCATATTAGAGAAGATTCCCACATGCAAAAACAATCCGCAAAAATCGACTACAACCAAGATTCAGAAGCATATTCCTTATGGTTTTACTCTATATTTAGTGTCTAATGTGACCAATCGTATGTACAAGCCGATATGTTATCGAGCAAAAAATGAAGAAGAGTTGCCGAACGTTCCTGCAAAATTGTTTGAAGAACTCAATAAATTATCGAAGTACATAGCTAAAAAATATAATTCAAAGAACATGAAGCCCATGAAATTGACTGACGAAGAAGAAATTTCGTATCAAAATTCAAATCTTTGCCACATTTGTGAAGAAATATCGTATCAAGACACTGAAAAAACTTTAGGGTTTTTACCAGATAATTGGAGTTCTGCTTATGATGCATTCAAAAAATGCAGAGATCACTGTCATTTGACTGGAAAATTTCGAGGTGCAGCTCATAGAATTTGTAATCTGAATTTGAAATTTCCTCAGAATATTCCCGTTTTCTGTCACAATATGTCTAATTACGATACGCATTTGTACATAAAAGAATTGGCAAAACAATACGGTAATGTTGATTTGATTGCAAACACCGATGAAAAATATATAAATTATTCTGTAAATTCTGGATATGGCTATGAATTCGAAGGTGATAAGCCAAGAAAATTCATCAAGTTTTCGTTTGTAGACACGTTCAGATTCATGGCCTCGTCTATAGAAAAGTTAGCTAAAAATCTAAAGAGAGAAGACTTCAAACATACAAATCATTTTATACAAGATGGACTGAATGAGATAATAGAAAGACAGCCAAATGACGAAGAAGAAATCTTTAAAATTCTATCTGGAAAAAGGCATATTTCCTTACGAATTTATCGATAGTATTGAAAAACTTGATTACACAGAACAGCTGAAAATTCAAGATTTCTATTCACTTTTGACAGACGAGAGCATATCTGAGAAAGATTATCAACACTACTTGAGCGTTTGGAACAAATTAAAAGAGAAAAATCTTGGAAATTACTCTGATCTCTATAACATTCAAGATGTTCTATTGCTTGCTGATATATTCGAAAATTTCAGAAACATTTGTTTGAATTGCTATAAACTTGATCCAGCACACTATCTAACAGCTCCCAGTCTTGCATGGGATGCTATGTTAAAATTAACGAAGATAGAATTACAATTAATTAACGATTATAACATGTATTTAATGATTGAAAAAGGTATTCGCGGAGGCATTTCTCAATGTATTAAACGATATGTTAAAGCAAATAACAAATATTTGAAAGATTTCGATAAGACAAAGCCCGAAAACTATTTGTTATACGTTGATGCTAATAACCTTTATGGGTATGGGCTTATACAAAATTTACCATATAACGATATCAAGTGGATGGATCCTAAAACGTATACAACAGCAGAATGGCAAGAAACAATTTTGGAACTCACTGGCGACGAAGATTATGGCTATATTCTCGAAGTTGATCTTGGATATCCAACGAATTTACACGAACATCACAAGGATTTACCTCTTGCTCCAGAACATTTTAAAAACAAACTTTTGCACAACTCTACTGGATAAAACTGAATACGTTGTTCATTCGAGAAATTTGAAGTTCTATTTGGAACAAGGTATGATTTTGAAACATGTGAATAGAGTTATTGCATTCGATCAGAAGCCTTTTATGAAAGAATACATTGATTTTAACACAAACATGAGAACCAAAGCTACAAGCGACTTTGAAAAGGACTTTTTATAAGCTGATGAACAACTCAGTTTTTGGAAAATCTATGGAAAATGTGAGAAACAGATGTGATATTAAGCTTGGAAATGAAGAATTTTCAATGAAACAAGCTAAGAAAACAAATTTCAAATGCTTTAACATCTTTGACGACAACTGTATAGCGAGTCACATGTACAAACAAAAGGTTAAATTTAACAAACCGATTTACATAGGATTTTCAGTTCTCGACCTCTCAAAATTGCTAATGTACGAGTTTTATTACAACAAATTAAAGAAGTTTGATCCAGATTTGAATCTGTGTTACATGGATACAGACAGTTATTTTCTAGAATTGAAACGAGATCCTTTTAAAATTATTAAAGAAAATATAGATGACTTTGATACGAGCGATTATCCAAAAGATCATGAATGTTTCACTACTAAAAATAAGAAGGTAATAGGGAAATTCAAAGACGAATTGAACGGCGAGATATTAGAAGAATTTTGTGGTTTAAGATCAAAGATGTACTCGTACAAATATCTAGACAAAAATCCAGTTAGGTGTAAAGGAATTAAGAGAAGCGTTGTAAATAAAACAATAAATATCGAAAACTTGAAGAGATGTTTGTTCGAAGATAAAGAAGAATTTAGGGAGATGACTGTAATAAAAAGCTATAAACATGAATTGTACACAGTTACCATAAACAAGCTGGCACTCAACGCTAAAGATGATAAGAGAATCGTTCTAGAAAATAAGATCGATACAGTACCGTATGGCTATAAAACAGATATTTTAGAAGAGTTAAACAAACTTGGAAACTTTGATATGTAAATGGAAGATGATTTGATTCACTGGCCACAAATGCAAGAAAAAAACGAAAAATATAGATTCTAAAATCGTTCAACACTCAAAACGGGTTGTATAGAATTGCAGCAAAATGTTCAAAAATGTAAGACAAATAAGAGTAAATTTATAAAGAATCCAAATGAAAAACAAGTAAAGAAAGAATCTAAGAATAAGGAAGAAATCGAGATTGAAGCTAGAGAAATTCATGCACCGGTACGAAAAAAGTTTAAAAAGAGAAAAATTATAACATTAGGAATTGACGATTTATGGGCAGCAGATTTAGTTATAATGTCTAACTATTCAGATCAAAATGATGGATTTAAGTATATGTTAAATGTTATTGATACTTTCTCAAAATATGCTTGGTCAAGAGCTATCAAAAGAAAAAACGGCAAGGATATTTCAAAAGCTTTCGAAGATATAGTAAAAGATGCCATAAGGATCAATCACAAACCGCCAAATCTACTTCATACAGATAAGGGTTTAGAGTTTAAAAATAAAGAAATTTAACGATGTTTTTGAGGAAATACAACATTAAGATTTATCATACTGAAAACGAAGAGAAATCAAGTATTGTAGAGAGATATAACAGAACTCAAAATGAAAGAATGAAGGTTCTTTTTGAGATTAATAAAAACTTTAAATGGATCAATATTCTTCAAGAAATCGTAAAGAAATATAACGATACTGTTCATAGCACAATCAAAATGAAGCCTAAAGACGTAGATAAAGATGCAGAAAAAGAGTTATTAGAGTCGGTTTTCAAGTATGTTCCACCTGAAATTCACACGAAAACTAAATTTAAAGTCAATGATCATGTAAGAATTGTTAGTAAAAAACAAACATTTTCGAACAAATATAAGAACAATTGGTCAAGAGAAATCTTTGTGATTTATCAAATTAATAACACAGATCCTGTAACTTATAGTATAAAAGATTTAAATAATGAAGAAATAACCGGAAAGTTTTATGAATATGAATTGAGAAAGTCAAAGATTTTTTCTATATAAATGGAGGCTCAAAAGAAATGTTCAAAGTGCAAAGAATTAAAAGGTTTTGAAGAATTTTATAAAGATAAGAGTAGAAAAGATGGAATTATTTATAATTGTAAAGATTGTTATAGGAAGTATCATAAAGAGCTGTATGATAAAATAGAAAAATTAACTTTGGAAGAGAAAGAATGTCTTAAATGTAAAGAAACTAAAAAAATTTCAGAGTTTAATAGTGATCACTATAGTAGAGATAAGAAAGACTCATATTGTAAAGATTGTGTAAAGAAGAATCACCATAGATTATATTATGAAGATACTCAATGTGAATGTGGAAGAACTATAAAATGGTTAAATAATTATCAAAAACATTTACAAACCAAATATCATAAGTTAAGAGTTTAACATTTTCATTGTGTAATAATTTTTTCTATTTAAATGGAGTCTCAAAAGAAATGTACAAAGTGTCAAGAAGAGAATAGAAAAGACTGTTATTGTAAGGAATTATATGATAAAATGAACAAATTAACTTTAGAAGAGAAAAAAGTGTTACTTTTGTAAAGAAATTAAAAATATTTCTGAATTTAATAACTGGCAGTATAGTAAAGATAGAAAAGATGCTTTTTGCAAAGATTGTGCTAAAAAAATTTTCAGCGAAAGTTATAAAAACGAAATGCCTTGTGAATATGAAAAAAGAATTCTACAATGGTTACCTAGTTATGCTAAACATTTACAAACAAAATATAATAAATCGAGAGTTTTTAGTAAAATTTAGAAACATTTTCATCGTGTAATTTAGATATTCTATAAATCAGTCGAGATTCAGTCATATTTGTAGTAAAATGATTTCCGTTGTATAAAATATTCAAAGATTCTTTCATTTGGTTGTAGAGATTTATACTATTTGGATCTCCATGTCTTAATAAAATTTCCATTTCTGGGTAATCAATTTCAAGTTCTTTCAATCTTTTCGGTATTTCTCTCTTTTGAGCTCTGATAACGTAATAAGGCCATTCCCACATGTGATTCTTCTTAATTAACACAAAAACATGGTGTTTTTTCTTATCAAAATCTTTACAAACAAGATCTGGTTTCATTAAGTCAATTTTTACACTTTGTTTTGCAATTATTTCCGTTTTGATTTCATCTTTAATTTGCAAGTGCTTAACTTTGTCCTCTAAATATTTAATCTTGTTTTCAAGTTTGTACACACACCAAATTTACGAATGCTTGGTAAAACATCTCTCGTAACCCATTGTTGAAAGCTTTTTGCTTCTATTTTATGAGATCTTAAAATTAACGAATAAAGGTCCTGATTCATTAATGAAAATAGTATCTTTGTGAATATTTGCGAGGTGGCCCTCGAGGGCTACCTTATCTTTTAGATAAAAGTATTGAGATTTGTCACCTTCATCGACATTATTTCTAATCGCTTTTTCTGTATTGTTATATTCCAATATTTCTGGCAACATCTTTAGCCTTAAACCAAAATTCATTATTTTCGTCAACAATTGTTAAAATTTCTTTATTATTGAATTTTAGTTGATTATTTCTTAGATCTATGACTGACTCCATTTAGATAGAAAAAATTTAACAAGCAATTTTTATTTTGAGAGACCTGGTTCATTAATAAAAACAGTACAGGGATGAAGATTGTTAAGGGGCCATTCGAATAGACCCTTGTTTTTTTAAGTAAAAATATTGAATTTTGTCATCATCATCAACGTTTAATATGATTGCTTGTCTAGTGTTTTCATATTCTAATATTTCTGCAACATCTTTCGCTTTAAAACCAGATCACATTGTTTTCGTCTACAATAGTTAAGATATTCGTGTTATCGAATGTAAGTTGGTTATTGAGCAGATCCACAACTGACTCCATTTAGAAAGAAAAAATTTAACAAGCAATTATTTGAGTGTAAAGTCCAGATTCATTAATAAAAAATTGAACTAGGATGTAATGTTTGTAAGAGTCGCGATTCGATAACCCTTGTCAGAACGTATGTTTTTTGAATATTTTCTCGGGGTCTATGGGATAGACTCCAGTGATTTATACATTTAAGGGCTATTTTCTCGTCATTATCGTCATTTTAATCTAATCGCCTCTCATCAATCTTAAATAAATTGTTGTTTTACTCTCATTATTTAATAAATTTCCCTCAGAGTCCTTGTATAGTTAGAACGATTTTTTGAATTCTTTTAATATTTTTTCTATTATATTCTTCTTTGGAATATAATCGATTTCATTCGGTTTTTCACTGATTTTTGATCCATAAGCAACATTTGGGAAAAATGTGTACAAAATTTCAGATTCTTTGTGTAAGTGTTCGGTATATTTTCAAAACTAGGTTCAACGAGATTGCAGTGCACTTCAATTACATCGAACGGTCTAAATTTTGGCGTTTTATTTCCTAAATATACCTGATTTGGCTCAATAGTTTCTTGAACAAACCCTAATAAATCTACAATAATTGCTGAAAACATTATTCTTACTGGTGATTTTATTTGAATTTTATTAGAGAGATAATTTTTTTGCATTTCAAACTTGTTTTCGTCAAAGTTTTAAAGATTTATCTGATTGTTTGAATGTTTTCAGATAATTTTTAAGGGAATTTTTTATTTGATCGAAAGTATAATATCCTTTGTTTAAACCATAATATTTTGTTACGTTCTTCTCACTAAATCCTATACAATAAGGAGAACTTTCACTAATATTTATTACAAAATTGTCAGAATAAAAACCGCTTTAAACCGATGAAATAATTTGATTCATCCTCTAAGTGTATAGGATGTTCCAAGTTTAAAACTAATTTAGAGCTTTCTGAAGTCAACTTGAACAGCTTCATTTTCGCAAGCGTTGCTTCAAGATGAAAATCTTCTATTTAAATGGAGAAATTTTTAAAGCAAAAAGATCAGATAAAACTTCAAACGTTTGAAGAAAATAAGAAAGATCAACCAATCAGATTGTTAATTGTTGGTTCAAGTGGATGTGGAAAAACAACTTTACTATTGAATTTTATCTACAATAGGTTGATTCCTTATTCCAATTTGTATGTTTTTAGTAAATCTTTAGAACAAGACGCCTATAAAAAATTACAAGAAAGATTTGAAAATATTGAGAAGAACTTAAGTAAGAAAATATCATATTTTTATAATGCTTCTGAGGACATAGTTCCGTTAAGCGAATGTAAACCCAATTCGTTAATCGTTTTTGATGATTGTATTTTGGAAAATCAGGACGTTATTAAGGAATATTTCGTAATGTCTCGTCACAAAAACATATCTTGTATCTATCTTTCTCAATGCTTTTCAAAGGTTGATAAACAAGTTATTAGAAATAATTTGAATATGTTGTGTGTTTTTAAGCAAGACGATCACTATTCGAGAAAGATTTACAACAATTATGTGGGATCTGATATGAGTTTTAACCACTTTATTGAGTTATGTGATAAAATTTGGAAGGAAGACTACGGATTTTTAACTATTAATCTAACTTTGAAGCCTAAAAATGGCAAATATTTGAATAAATTTTCCAATATAAACGTGTGATAATCTAGTTGTTTTCATGGTTTTACGTTCACGTTCATGTTTCACGTTCACGTTTTACGTGGAAAAAAAAAATGGCGCCTACTAACAAGAATCTTAAATGTGGTGCTTGTCCTAAAAGAGTCACTAATGGATCTGGTGGCATTATGTGTGAAGGAAACTGCAAGAAATGGTTTCACTTTAATTGTGCAGGAAAATCTAAAAGTGAATATGCATTTTCTAAAGGTGAAAAATCTAATTTTAAGTGCGATAGCTGTATGGAGCAAACTGGTCTGCTTGAACATGACGTGAGTACATCACCTGCAGTTGTTATTGCTGTTGAAAGTGAGGGAATTGAGGACAATACATGTAAATGTTTTGATTTTATTAAAATATTGACTGATCAAATTTCTGATCTAACAAATAATCAGCTTGAACTTAGAAAACAATTAAATATTCTGCAAAATGAAAACGCTAAACTAACTTCAATGGTGAATAATCACTCAGATGCTATTGGTGACATTTTCACTGGTACCCAGCAGTATTTCTTATGCTAGTGTATTAAAATCCGCTATGACGAAAATTGACTCTTCTTTAGTTACAAAAGATTTGAATAATAAAAAATAATAATATCTTTGATGCAGTTAGAAATGTCAATGACAAACATATTTTGACTCCAGCGGTCGAAACTTCTCTTTTTTCTCAATCTCAAAGCCAAAGCAAAGAAATTTCAGTGCTGCCAACCAAAACTTTGGCAGACATGAAAGGAAACCTGTCTGAAACGAAAAAAATCGAGAAAGCAAAGGCGTCTGACAAGGAGAAGACAGCTAGGCTTCATGAAAACAAAGCTATACCATCCACATTGCGTACCAAGTCTACAACAGATGTTCCTTCTGTTGTTGCGTCGTTGAATAGGGAACAGGTGGTTTTGGAATTGGAAGAGGAACCTGAGGACTCCAATAGTGGATTTATTGAAGTTAGAAAACGTAACAGCAATCAAACTAGGAAGGTTATGAATAACTACAAAAGGTCTAAGTTCTTAACGGGCCGTGCTCCTGTTAATGATGATAACCTGAAAATTGTAGAAAAACATAAGCATATCTTTGTTTCGAGATTTGCTGAAGGTGTAGAAAGTGAGAACATTAAGCAATATGTAATTGCTCGTGTGAAAGGTAATAATAACTGTGAGGTGACGAAATTAAAAAGTAGGTATCCAGGATACAGTTCATTTAAAGTGGGTGTCCCATTGTCCCAGTGGGATACTGTGTATGATGAAGACTTCTGGCCTGAAGGAACTTATGTAAGTCGGTTTGTATATAAACGCAAAAGTTCTGGGGAGAAAGGAACCCATGAAGCTTCTTTTTTGGAAAACATTCAGGTGAATTCACAAGTCACATAGTTTTATGGTTCTACACACTCCACTAAGGATGAGTCTCAAGTTGAGGTTAGTGGCAATGTATCTTTTGAAGTCAAACTTGTACTTATTAATCTTCAATCAATAAAAAAACAAATTAAACCTATTGGACATTTTCAATCGTACTATTTTATGTGATATACTGTGTGTCAATGAACATTGGTGTGTACCCAGGGTGAAATAGGATTATATATGTACCTGATGGATATTTTCTAGCTGCTAGCTATTGTAGACCTTCTCCCTACGGGGATCTGCAATTTTTGTAAGATACTCTTTTCAATATCCATTTGAGGTGGTAAATATTGACATTTACTGTGAGTGCAAAATATTTGAAGCAGCCATGATTGTATCCAATGCTGTCGGTCTGATCATTTTAACTGTATATCGTACCCCAGATTCCGCAATTGACATTTTTAATGATAGATTATCTGAACTTTTGGACTTTATAACTAGTAACCCTAAATTCTGTAAGTTGAAAGATCGTTATCGCAGGTGACATAAACATTGATCCTAGAGTAAATAGTTCACAAACTATAAAGTTCATCAATATGCTTAAGTCTTATGATTGCTTTTGTTTGAATTTTCAACCCACTCGTGCGGAAGCGTGCTTGGATAATTTCATTTCCAATCTCCATCCAGCTACTTATACTTGTAAAACTGTCCAACCTCACCTCTCCGATCACCTTGGCCTGCTGTTGAATTTCGAACTTCCAGTTACAAGCTCACAACCCCGTAATGCGGGTGAAAAAATAACCTACAACTATAGACTTTTAAATGATGTAAATATTAATAGATTGAAGTATAGGTTAAGTAATATTAACTGGCCATATATATTCTCAGTAGCTAATGATCTTGAAAGTGCCTGTTATTCTTTTCTACAGTCTCTGTCATTAAGCCTTGATGAATGTTGCCCTCTAGTTACTAAAACTATTTCTAGGCCTAGGCGTGCCAAAAACTGGTATACCCCTTTCTTAGGGAAAACTTAGGCTATTGCTAGATTTAAGCCATCAAAAAAGCAAAAATGATCCTAGCCTGTTACAAAATCATAGGAGAATCAAGAAGTTTTATAAAGAACAGATTGATATTGCAAAAAGGAATGCCAATGATAAATACATACTAGAATCTCGTAACCCATGCAAAGCGGCTTGGAATGTCATCAATGCTGAAACTGGGCGTAGTTTAAAAAACAATTGTCAGTCTAAACTTCCCTTTTCTGCCGATGACTTCAATAACCATTTTTGTCAATATATGTAATAATGTAAATAGTAGTAATGATAATGTAAATACAGCTAGTGCCATAGAGATATTAAAATCAACCATCAAGAGTCCTCAGGTATTGCCTTTTAAGTGGAGTTATGTTAACCCTGTGTATATTCATAACACTGTATGTAGGCTAAGTAACTCTAAGTCTGAAGATGTCTTTGGATTATCCAATTTTGTTTTAAAGAAAAGTTACAAAGGAAATTTTGTATCCCTTGACAATTCTTATTAATTGGATGCTCAGTGTTGGTGTTTATCCTAGATGTTTAAAAACGACTGTAACTGTGCCGATATACAAAAAAGGCGATAAATTAAATGTTAATAACTACCGACCAATTGCTTTGGTGCCTGTTGTGTCCAAGATAATCGAAAGCATTGTTAAATTCCAGGTTGAACATTATTTTGAGCAGAATTGCTTACTCTCATCGGAGCAATTTGGTTTTAGACAAAACCTCTCCACTGTTAAGGCTGTAGAAAACATGGTCTCCTATATTATTAATGGTTTTGAAAACAAAGAAGAGATATGCACTTTATTGTTGGACCTTAGTAAAGCTTTTGACATTGTACCTCACTCAGAACTCATTGAAAAGCTTAACCATTATGGACTCGGAGATGTTGAACTATCTCTTTTTAGTTCTTACTTGTCTGATAGGTACCAGTTTGTCAAACTAAGTGGCCAGAACTCTGATCTCAAGAGAGTGACTAGGGGGGTTCCCCAGGGCTCTGTCCTGGGCCCCTTTTTGTTCGTCGTCTTCATTAATGACCTCCCAAAATTTCTACCAAACAAGAGTATCTTATATGCTGACGACACTACTTTGATGTGTTCTAGTAAACTTCCTGAGCTTAATCTTGTTATGATGGACTATATGAAAGAGAGATCCTACCTTTGGTTTACTGCAAATAGTCTAAGAGTTAATGAGGATAAGTCAGAGGAAATAATATTTAACCTAGGTGTCAACTCTGTGAATAAGTCTGTTAAGTTACTAGGTCTCCATCTTGACTCAAGACTTACATGGAGAGCACATACTGATGCCTTGTGTGCTCGTCTATGTAGAGTTATCTTTTTACTTAAGAAACTTAAATTTTGTACTAGTTGTAATTTAGTTTTAAAGGCTTATTTTGCTCTTTTTCACTCTCACCTTCTGTATGGCACCCTTCTCTGGGGTGGATCTAGTGGTGCTAAAGAGGTTTTCTTGTGCCAAAAGAGGGCTGTGCGTACAATTTTTAATATTAGCTATAGTGACACCTGTAAACCATATTTTATAGAATATGATATACTTACGCTTCCTTCAATTTTTATCTTACAAATTTTATCATATGTAAAAGAAAACTTAGAATTATTTAATTTAAGAAGCTCAGTCCACAATCATTATACTAGAAACCAACATTCTATTGATCAGAGGTTTGCTAGACTATCTAAAACACACGGTGCATATCTTTATTTAGGCGTAAAACTCTTTAATAAGTTACCATTAGTTGTAAGAGACATTTCATGTAAAAATTTTAAGAATTCAATGACTAAATGGTTAAAAGAAAAAGCTTTTTATTCTGTAGAAGAATTTTATTCCTGTAGTATAAGTGATTGCATTTTCATGTAAATTTTGCTATGTTGATTTTTATGTGCCATGTGATTTATAAACTGTTTTGTTGTAGGCTATTTTAATTTTAATTTTAACTTAATTTTAAATTTAAATTTTAATTTTTAATTTATTTATGTGCTCCTATATGTTGGTCATATTTATATATTTATATATTTATTTAGGCCTACTAGTGCTATTCTGACGTTGTCAATACATTGTTATGTGGGATGACAATAAAGATTCTTGATTCTTGATTCTTGATACGTTCCACGTTTCGTGTTCTCGTTTCGTGTTCACGTTTCCACGTTCCACGTTCACGTTTCACGTTCACGTTTTACGGTCCACGTTTCGTGTTCTCGTTTTCACGTTTCGTGTTCACGTTTCCACGTTCCACGTTCACGTTTCACGTTCACGTTTTACGTTCCACGTTTCGTGTTCTTCGTTTTCACGTTTCGTGTTCACGTTTCCACGTTCCACGTTCACGTTTTACGTTCCGTGTTCACGTTTTACGTTCCACGTTTCGTGTTCTCGTTTCGTGTTCACGTTTCCACGTTCCACGTTTACGTTTCAAAATTTTCCTAAATAAATGGCGAACGTAACTTCAGAAGAAGCGAAAAAACTTGATCAAATCGAAAAGAAATTAATCAAAGAATTTAAAGAACAGATTCGAATTGATGAAAAAGAACAAGAATTTATTCAAAAAATTAATCAACCTGTAACATCTGCAATAAAAAATGTTGAGGGCAAAATTGAAAATGTTTTAAAGCGATAATCAAAATTTGATGAATTTGGTTCCAGTTGTACGACAATTTGCTGATATTTCGATACCAGAATCTGAGTTTGAATTGCCAAAATTACCATCTTCAACACCATTTAGACCTCGAATCATTGAAGACTCTACCATAGTTGAACCAATAAGTCCTGGAACAACGGATATAATAATTGGTGAAATTGGTAAAAAATTTCTTCCTAGAGCAAAGGATGATAAATTTGGTTTGTATTGGGACAGAAAAAAGAAAAGTTTTATGATTGGAAATTTGCCCGTGAATTTTGAGCATAATGATATCATTATTAATGAAAAAACATATGAAGGAACTCAAGGTTTATGGAGATTATTAACAGGCACTGATGTTCCAAAAGACGGTTTATATTCTGAAGAAGACTTGAAAAAGTATACTGAAATTTTATGGAAATCTGATTCAATTTACAAAAATAATGATCCATCAACTAAGAAACCAAAGTCAAGTAAAGGTAAAAAATATCTCAATTTGATTAAACCAATTTGGGAAAAAAGAATCGAAGGATCAGGTGTGAGAAAATACAGTGATAATAAGATTGAATACAGATATATCGACGATTTGACAAAACTCGATGGAATTATTAATTATATTTATGCTCAAGAGAAGGCTGGAAACAACAATTTTTTGAACGAAAAGAAAGCGATTAAAGATTTTATTTTCGAACAAACTTGATGAAATGATTGAAAAACCTGATGGAATTAAGTTTTGCCTGAGTTTTGCCGGCAATAAGTTCATCTATGATTGAGGGTAGCGGACTTTTTGAATGATTTTATCAACAATTTACCTTTTGAATTACACGTACCAACTTATCAGTATCTGGGGCCTGGCACAAAACTCGAAAAAAGACTAAAAAGAGGAGATCCTGGTATAAATAAATTAGATCAAGCTGCTATGGAACACGATATTTTTTATGCAAAACATAGAGACACAAATTCCAGACATATCGCAGATAAAGTTTTGCAAGATAAGGCAATGGATAGATTTTTATCAAAAGATGCTAGTTTAGGTGAAAGATTTGTTGCGCTTCCCAACAGCTGGAGCAATGTTTTTGAAGAGAAAACTAGGAATGGGAATCGAAGAGAAACTTGAAATTTTAACTATATAAATGGAGGTGAACGTAAATTTCAGCAAAAATCAGAAAGAAAAAATAAAATCCGCTTTTAAGAAGAAAAATACCCGTTAGTATTCAATTTAAAATAGATCAACTAAAAAATGGCGAAGATAAGATATTTTTAACAAATAGACAATACAATAAACTCGAAAAACATAAGAAAAACGATAAAGGAACCAGAATAGAATTTTCTTATAATCAGTTGAAAGAACTCAAAAATGGTGGACTTTTGAAAGATTTATTAGATTTTGGAGAAAATATTCCAGTTGTTAAAAATGTTGTTCCTTATGTTCGTAAAGCTGCTCCAATCGTTAAAAAAGATGTTATTCCTATTGTTCGAAACATTTTAAATTGGTTAGATAAAGAGTTGGAAGATGTTACAGGACCTGGATTAGATGAAAAAACTTTGAATTACGTGAAATCAAACATTGAAAAAAAAATTTAAACCTTTAACATTCGGGAATTGGAAGAAATCTGCAAAAATATTAAACATTTTAGAGGAATCTTCATGAGAGATACATTACCTGAAAAAGTTAAGAAATTTGAATGTGGAATTGTGAATTTAGACTCGATTATGGGAAGTGGAACACATTGGATTTGTTATTATAAAAATGATAAGAATGCATATTATTTTGATTCGTATGGAAGAATTGAGGACAAACCACCTATAGAATTGATTAAATATTTGAAAAAATCAAGCGTTTATTATAACGATTCTCAAATTCAAGACTACAAAGATCCCCCAATTTGTGGTCATTTATGTGTTTTTGTGTTGAATGAACTGAGTAATGGTAAAGATTTTAAAGAAGTTGTTAACAAATTATTGCTTAATAAATATGGATTCACAAAATATTTTTGACGTATTTGGAACACAAATTATTCAAAATGTAGATAATAGTTTGAATTTTGATAGTTTGAGAAATGAGTTTGATAACAAGTTAGAAAATGTATTACAAAACCTTCCAGATTCAGATATGTTTGCTGTCGAGATTGAAGATTTTAAAGCAGAATATGATAACAAACTTGCAAATTTCATGAGTTCAAATGAAGTTGCTGATAAAATAAAAACATTGGAAAAAGAAGTTGATGATGGTGTAAAAAAAATTATTTACCAATTTAATGTCTCACATCGAAAAAGCTGATGAAATTACTGAAGCGATCAAAGTTGAAAAGAATTATGTTAGTTTGGCTAATAAGAAAAGAATTGTCGGTGTTCGACCTGGTATTGACAAACATGATGTTGTTGTTAAAGAACAAATTTTTAAAACCTCTAAAATTATCAGAAAACATCGATATTGTTGATTTACATGATCCGAATGTTAAAAATGCCTTAGATTTTAAAGGAAAAAAGAATTAGCGGTGTTAGTAAAGGAATTAATCCATTTGATGTTGTTGTAATGATTCAATTAGAAGATCCTATTAAAATGGTTTTAATGAACTAAAACAAAATTATGAGAATCATAAACAGCATGTTAAAGATTTTACAACAGAAGTCTATGAAAAACTTGAAGAAAGAAGTAAAAGATCTATAGAAAATTGTGATGAAAAATTTACAAATTTTGAGGAAAATTTTCAATCTATATAAAGGCGATCTTTATGGAAAAATAACAAACTTTTTGGAAGATTTCGCTAAATTTCAAGAGGGTTTTAATGAAACCGATAGAAAAAATGGTGAAGTTTTTGAAAGAGTAGTTACTAATCAATCTTTACTTCATGATAAATTAATTAAACTAGAAGAAAACTTTGGCGAAATTAATGAAAAAGTTATAAAAAATAAGCAGTCTTTTGATAAGTTTAGTTTAGATGCCACAAAAACTTTTGAGAATATTGATCATAAACTCGTTGAATACAACGATTTATATCTCGATAAAGTAAATAAACTAGAAGAAAACTTTAATAAATTTAAAGAAGATGTCGATAAAACTTTTTGAAAACATCGACAACAGATTTAATGGAGTAGGTGGTTACGATGACTAATTTTCCTTATATAAATGGCGCTCATATATTGTGTGAGATGTAAAGAGAAAACTGCCACAAACGATATAAAATACTATGCAAATATCAATGGAGTTAAGAGAATTTCTGGAAAATGTGCTGAATGTAACGCAAAAAAGAGCCAATTTATAAAAAACTTGATTTTGAAATTTTTTCTTAATAAATAGAGATGGCGGGACATTACAGTGCTTTCGATCTTTTTATAATGCAACACGAAAGAGATTTGAAAAAAGAACATTGGGATGACATTTCTCAAAAATATGAATTATCCGAAGATATGATGAGATTATACGTAAACAAATTGAATTGGTATAACATTGCAAAATATCAAACTTTATCATCAGAGTTCATTCAAGAAAATATACATTATCAATTAAAAGATCATATGTCTGTTCTTTGTCTCTATCAACACTTGAGTATAAAGTTTTTGGATGAAAATAAAGATACAGTTGATTGGAACAATATTATAGATAGCGGTTACTATCCTGTGCAAATTTTATTGAAATATGTGACCGAGATCGCAAAATTTAAGGAAGAGAATCCTGAATATGACGAAGTAGATCATTAAAAATGACTCTAATCTTTTTAATTATTTTACTAAAATTTATATCTTTTCTTATAAAAACGTACATTAGATCGATGAAAAAATGATACACGATGTTTAAAATTTCTCTTATTAAATGGCGGACTACAGAAAATATGCTAGTGATATTGAAAGGGCGGAGTTTAAAAATTTCTATCCAATTAGTAAACAACATTTGAATGAACCGAATAAAAGAACTGAGTTTAATATTGATTTTGGAGATAACTTTTGCTCGTCTAACTTCCAGTTTTATATTTCTGGAACTTTAACAAAACAAGATGGTCAAGCGTATCTTGGAACTGATAATGTTAGATTAATCGATAATTTTATACCGTTTTTATTTTCTAAGATTGAAGTAAGAAAACACAATAAATTGATAGAAGAAGTCGAAAACTGTGGCCAATTAAGCACAATTAAAGGAACTATTTCGTATTCAAAAAGTGATGTTATTTCTCAAACTTCTAATGGCTTTGAATCAGATTTTAAATTTGGTGTTTTTGAAGCAGCTGGAAATTTATCTCATTTTGGATTAGGATTTTTTGAAAATGTTACTATTCCGATCTATAAAGGAGGATTTTATCTAAGTTTTATAAGAGCAGAAGACGATGATGTGATTCTGAAGACTGCAACTGGAAATGTTATGCCTGTTGATGGAAAAATAACAATTACAGATTTTTTTATTAGAGTTCCAATGATTGATTATAAAACCACGAGTAAAATTAGGTTGATTGATGAAATTACAAAAAGTCAAAACATTATGTTTAATTTTCTAGATTGGCAATGTATTGAACAAAAAGGTATTTCCGGAACAACTTATTCGTTCGATATTACAAACATTTATAGAAATATCTTCAATCCCAAGTTCGTTATCATCGGTTTTCAAACAGGTAGACAGAATAATCAAGAAAAAAAATCCTTCAAAGTTTGATAGTTTGGATGTAAAAAATATCAGAGTAAAATTGAACGGTTCTTATTATCCAGATGAATTACAAAATTTAAACATTTCCGGAGGTCTTTTCAGAATCATGTATCAGATGTATCAAGATTTTAAGAAAGTTTACTGTAATAATAAGGAAATGTATTACAATCCTAAAGAATTTTTAGCGAATAGACCTATTTATGTCATTGATACAACAAAGAGTTTGACAAATATTTCTGGTTCAAAGAACGATATAATTATCAATATGGATTTTCAAAAAGCTGTTACAAACTCGACATGTTATGTGGTTGTGGTTTCTGAGAAATTTTTAGCCTATGATGTGATTAAGAACGATATTAGAGAAATTCAGTAAAAATCGCGTTATTCGTCGGATAGTTTTTAAAACTTTACAGAATTGTTAAAGACATTGATAAAAGTTTACATTTTAAATTGCAGTAAAAAACTTTGAAAAATAGTGATGATATTAGGAAAAAAACTATTTCAAGGTCATGGACCGGAAGTGATGATTTTACAAAATACTTTAATATTTACTGAACCTATATACCAAATTTCATCAGAAAAGCTCCAATAGTTCTCTAGATATAAGAGTTTAAATATAAGGGATGATTGGGGTAGATTTTGAACATTTTGTTATTTTCATGAAATTTTAAGTAGAACTCGCTTGTTTTTGAAGTTTCAGATTTTTCCGATAAAATTTTTTATTTTTCTTTGAATATTAAGAAATAGGGGATGATTTCACCCTTATGGATAAGTTAAGTCGAAAGAGTTAAGTATTTACTATATGTGTACCAAAATTTCATTAAAATCGGTTGAGTGGTTTTTGAACAACAAGGTTTGAAAGAAATATTGATATATACTTATTTAATATACATTGGAAACTATAACAGTTCTAGGGAATTGAGACATTTCATTTTAACATGTTGGTAACACTACATCTCGTCTTCATCTCTTGCTGGGCGTTGGCCACGTATAGCTAGCCATGTGTGATCCTCCTCTATTTTAAAAAACGAAATTTAACAAGATATATCATTATTTAGAAGATTCTAATGTATTTGCAAGTTGAAGAAAGAAGATATGGACTTTATATGAAGTAAGAAGATTGTGTGATGTTCTGTGTTTCTTGTTAAAAGTGAAGTGAAGTGTTCCACTGGGCGTTGCCATTCATAGTGTTATTATATTTTATAAGTTACTTTTATATTTGGGACTCGAAGAAAGACGTTACAAGAAGATTGTGAATTTGTGTAGACATTCTAAACTGTGATAAAACATTGTGTGAAAATAGTGATGTAAAGTGTTCATTTGTAATACAGAATTAAGTGTTTTTACAGTGATTTCATTGTCTCACACGGCGTGAGAAAAGCAAGGTCATTGTTTGGTGTCACTACTGTCCTTGTACCACACACGGCGTGTGCAAAGCAAGGTCAAGCGTTAGTGACACAAACGCCTCTCACATGTTTCAATAAAATGAGATTCGAGGTCAAGCGTTAGTGGTACAAACGCTCACAGCAGACGTCACAAATCTACAGTTGATTGAAATAAAATATATGATACCTTTCTTCTTCTCCCATTCCCAATTTCTTAGAAGTTAAGTAGATATCGCAAAAACACACACACTAACAACACTCATTTTGTATGTCTTTAACAATAATTGATGATGTTCATATTATTCTCTTTCATTCCTTCTAATATTTCAAAAATATACTCTTTCGCTGATGAAAAATCTCGATTTCTTCCGGAATAATCTTTGTAATCATAGACAAAATATCCTAAATAGTTGTACAGTAGAATGAAATTATTTCTATTTATCTCTGTTGTAGAAATGTAAACATAAACATTTGCGCTGAAAAATTTATATCTCGGCAGACTTAGTTCCATAATCTCCATTTATAAAAAAATCTTTTTGTTTAAATGGAAGAGTATAATGCCAACTGTTACAAGTGTTATAATAGAGGAGAAATTATTGATAAAAGATTCGTTTGTAGAGATTGTAATTTAATTTTGTACGAAAGACCTAAACCTAAGAAATTTCGAAATAAACTAACACATTTGAATAATCTGCTTATGAAATTACAATACGGAGACAAGAAGCAAACAAAATTTGTTACAGAATTTAGAAAACAGAATAAAAATTTTTACTTATCTCTTGGAACCATTGACAAAATTATTTTCCTTTTCAAAGAATACATTAGGTTTGTTGGTTTAAATACACACGTTTATTATGAAAAGATATTACCTGTATTTTTTTATTATCTGGATGTTGAATTTGTCTACGATTTTAAGCCAGAAATCCTCGATGATTTTATAGTACATTTGGAGAAAGTAAATGAAGAACCTCTTGAAAAGAATGCGGTTTTACTCACATTCTCCCCGACTTCTCGAGTGAAGGTTAGCGAATTTCATTTTTTCCGTCTTTAAATTTTTTCTATTTAAATGGAGTTCTTGAAAGAGTTAAATGATATTGGAGAATGTAAGTTTAAAGAGTATAAGAAGTTGAATGAATTGGAAGAAAGGAAGAAACATAGAATCTTGAATTTGGAGAAAATGAAAGATAAATTCGGGTTTACAATAATTGCCGAGTTGGAAGATTGTAAAGTACACTTGCCGAACAGATTTTTGACTGTTTTGGATGAGAAAAAGATTAAAGAATTAAACAAAAATGAAAAATTACACTTGATTGTTACTGGAAAGAAGACTATAAAAGATAAAGACTGTGTTACAATTAACTTTGTAGAATAAAGATTTCGAAGATTTCTGGATTTTTTCATTAAAACAGCTTAGAAATTAGAAGCAAACATTGAACAGTAAAACAGCTAAAGATTCGGTTTATTTAACATTCGTGCTTTCCTGTTAGATTTTATTAGATTTGTTTATGGTTCAATGGACAGTATTTTACATTGATTTTCTGTCTGTCCCAAAAGTGCGCCAGAACCGCCATATTCATATCTACTTATATATATATATATATATATATATATATATATATATATATATATATATATATATATATATATAAACTGATCTTATGTTTTAAATTGTAAAATACCTCTGAGCAACCAATTAAAATTGTTTTAAATCTTACAAAATATGGTTGAAATCATAGTATTCTAAAACTATTTTTGGAAATGGATCAGCCATGTAAATATCAACTAAACTAAACTTTTACCACACTATCAAGTCCATAACTCAATTATGGTGAGCAATCCCATACATAAAGTGGCGCATAGTTGGATTTTACTAAACATTCACATTTTTCCACAACCATTATTTACAAACAGCATAAGAAAAATTGTATAACTCTACAAATTTAACCCATTGATGTAGACGTACGTGTTGGTTGTGATGTAGACCTGGGACATTCCCAAGGCCAATTGCTGTATATCTGCAAGATATCTTTGGAATGTTCATTCATTTTAAAGTGACTGATAGTAACAGTTGTCTTTATTATATGTTGACTTGTTTAAAACACAAATAATGGTGAAACTTGAAAACTTACGTGATTTCGAAAGTGTTGTACAATGAATGATTGAGTGTGTATGTGAATGATTGTGATGAAAGGTTAACATACTTGAAGACAATTACCACTAGGGAACAATTAACCAAGTAAATTACTTCATATAGTTCACCTGTTCACACCAAAGTTAGTAGTGATCATTGTTTTATTAAATTTTTTAAAATATAAATACATTATTAATGGTCTTAGGTAAAGAAAATAAAAACAACAGAGAGGCAAATATATTTTAAACCCTTTAACTGCAGGCCATTTTACTGTGGTACAAGTGAAACTGTTCTTAATGGTAAAAATACATTACTGTACAAATTGTGCTTCAGTTTTATAATTTATTTACGAAATTTAATAACCAGTTTAGTAACGAATACTTACGTTCCAAAAATTATTACTGCACTAAGTATTTAATACTTAAAACCACCAAATAAAATAATTACAATTTATTAAAAGTTTCAATGCAATTTTTAGTTTCAATTTACAAAAATAGAATAAACAAATTATTCGTACATTTTCTGACAATGTATGAGGGCTATCCAGAAAATAAATTACCTTTTGCTCTGTAGCCACTAGAGAGGCCCTTATCGCCTTACATTTTCCAAGTTATGAAATGTTTTCTCCAAAATCTGACTTTATAATTTCTAGATATGTTGGAAACCATTTTCTCATGATGATAGTATTACTCTGTATAGTTTGATGTAGTTTCATAGTGATTGGGATTCATATAACTCAATTTTTAAAACTTGTTAAGAGGTCTGACGTATAGGACAACCATAGAATCGGAAAAAAACCCAAAGGTCAATGTCAGCAAAAGGGTTAAACAATGTGTTAAAATTCATCATTGCATCACAAATAAGCTATAAGAGTAACAAACTAAAATATATATAGAAACTGTCAAAACCAGATAGAAGGCCCAGGTCTACTGTAGAGGAAGTGAAAGGTGGTATGAAAAGCAGAAAATCTTAGTAGAAACTAAACAACAAAACAATAGAGCAAAATAAAATCAGTGTAACTATTAGAGAAGTATATAATTGGGGTATGAAAGTATAGGTTAATACGTTAAAGAGAAGAAATTAAAATATTTAAAACGTGCAGCCAAAACCGAAACATATCAGACAAACACATACCATTGCTGTTCAACTGCTCAATTCCCTCAGATAATTAGGTTCTGTAATAAGCAAACATACATCACATCATATTGTAACAACACAATTTGCTGAAGTACACGTTAACTTTAACTACTATACTTTGTTTTAATATAGAAGTTTGCCTATAACATTATATATAAACTGTTGAATCATACTTAACTCTTTGAGTGCCGCGGCGTTTTGCTATATGATATGCATAAAATGCCGAGCAAAATGCCTGATTTTGCAAGGGTCTGGTTAAAAATTCTTAAAAAAATTATTTTTTGGTATAATGACCTGGTTTTGTTGTTTTTTTTTGTAGATAAATATATTTTATTTATACATATAATACATTGATTACTTATTTAACGTTTTTATACTATTAAAAAAAACACTAACAAAAACTTTATGAGCCAAAACATTTTGTTTTTTATTTTGAGACAACATAGTGTTTTTGAAATATTTTATTTTTTCACTTTCAGTTATTCTATCTTGTACTTCATTAAATTCTTTACAAAAAGACATCTAATAAGTTTTTTATACTTATAAATAAAATTAGGAAAATGCATGAAAATATGAACCGCTACGAAACTAGAAATTTTCTAAGATAACCTAACACTCTGTGTATTGTCTACATTGCTAATGCTTAAATCTAATGCCTACAATACTAGGTCTTCATTGTCAGCAATGTTTTTACGACTCATTGCTTATAAATATCACTGAACAAACACAAAAACTATACAAATGTATGTAGTAAAGTACTAGCTGCTTACGATCACTGTAACATACACAAACAAAATAGTATGAAGACACTAACACTCCAAAACCCATTTACACTTAAAAACTTTTAATATTTACAAACATTTGTGAAATAAACACCAGCGCTAACAACACATGTGACGGCTCGTCCGTGTAGCTGTCGATTCTAAATTCGCGCTCTCTTTACAACCACTGTAAATATTAGAATCTAACCAGAATGCAACAAAACCTTCATCAAAAGTTACGTTGAAAAGCCTTTGGAATGCGTATGTATAGTCATTGAGCCAATTTAGATAAATACTATATAAAATATAAGCGTTACTGCAGAAGTCGCAAATAGCGATTCTGGCGTTTCTTGCATATAATGCAGGATCGCAAAATAGCAATGCTCCGGCACTCAAAGGGTTAATACCCACCACAGCAAACTCCTGGTCATCCATATTCCCCTTATCATTCTAATTTCTTATTGTCTCCTAACATTTCCTTCTCTCAGTCACCTTGTAAATATCATAAACTTGAACTTTCGATCTCTATTCATTATAAGTCTTCTGTAACTTTCTGTCTTTACTTAATAATATTTCACATACGAAGCTATGGTGGGAAGGGTTGATTAAATGTGAATGTTGAGTTTAGCTCCAGTTCACCTTCCACAGGTGAACATGACTCCAGGTTCCAGGAGTTAAGTCTGTGACAGAATCAGATTTCAGAACGTTGCGCTAAGAGGAAGGTGAACTGAAGCTAAACTCAACATTCATATTACTAATACCTTTTTATGACTTTCTAGTATTATCTGCCAAACCACCAATTACAGAACTATCGAGTGTCTGAAAATCGACATGTTTTTAAAATTTTGTGCAACCACTGTCTCAACATTTGAACTGATATTTCCTGAAACTTTAAAATCATATAGATTCTAATGAGACTAAAAATCCACTGTTTAACCCTCGAGCTGGCAGTTGAAATTTCCTCAAGTGGCAGGCCATTTTGAGGTGTTTTGCAGTAGTATTGGTTTTTATTTCTTTTTTAATATAATTTGATTATAAACCTATATGTATTATATGACTGTTTTCACAAGAAAATTTACTTTTTATTCATGGAAATAAAAACCCAAAAATATAAGAAATGTATCACTTTTTTTACTAAGTTTGTTTTCAAAAAATAAAAAAGGTATGTAAAAGTGGTGGGGGTGCACCTATAAAAGACATATTGTGTGAAAAAAAAATATTTCCAAAATACCCAAAATGTTGAAAATGTTTTATAGTTTTAGAAAATGTATAGTTTACTACACTTTTATTAATTAAAACAATTATGAAATACTCTAATCTGAAGATAGTACAATACGGCTAAATTCGTTGCTATGGATACGACTGTGTTACAAAAATTCATCAAAACCTTAATTATTACTCGAAAAATTCATAAAATACATTAACCCGGGATCACTCGCGCTGTTAGGTTGAACCTAACATTGGTAAATGGAGTACAATATTACTAGTCAAAGTTACTATATTTTTCTCGTCTTTTTGTCTATTCCTCGTTGAAGTGTCTGTGAGCATGTTTTCTCGCGCGAAAAGAGTAAGTTCCGTGTGGTGGGGGTAACTGGTGGGGAGGGGAGTGTAGCCATACGCGCGCTGTTAGTGCCAACCTACCGCGCGAGTAACGATGTTGTCTCATTTGTTAGGTGCTACCTAACGACGCGAGTAACCGCGTTAGTGTTTTGTTTGTGTTCAACTTTAGTTCTTTTGTTGATTTAATTTTAATATTGTGGTGTAGTTAATCTGTTTGCTTGAACTAAGTGACATTTATAAACATATACTTAAAAATGAACAATGAACACATTTTGGGTTGGTTAGAAGAAGAGGAGAATTTGTTGCACGATGACGTGTCAGATTTGAATGCAACAACTGAAATTGATGATCAAGACACCAACTCAGAGCAGTCAGACTTCGAGAATGAACCTAATGAAGTTACTGAAAGTGGTGGTCCATGTGAACCCAGTGTTACGACACCAACTGTAAGTAGGCCTAATCTATCATTAGTCTCTAACTTACAACCGTACTATGTAGGAAGAGACCAAATCACGGGATGGAATGTACATGAACCTCCCAGTTCAAGAACACCTAGGCAAAATATAATTACAACACTACCTGGAGTAAAGGCTATGGCACGTCATTCTAACACAATTTATGACACGTGGAAATTGTTTTTTCCCGACACGTTAATTGATGAAATAGTACGTTGTACAAATGAACAGCTGTTAGTTATGAGCCAAAAGTACACAAGAGGGGAAAAAGACTGCCCTCAAAACAGATTTTTGCGAATTACACGCATTTTTTGGTATTTTGTATTTGGCTGGTGTCAAGAAAGGTAACCATTTGAATATTGATGAGCTTTGGGCAAATGATGGCACTGCTCCTGATTTCTTTGTGGCTACGATGTCTAAAAAGCGTTTCCAAACACTCATTCAGGCCATAAGATTTGATAAGAAGAGCACAAGACCTGCCCGATCAACTAAGGATAACTTAGCACCAATACGGGACGTGTTTGAGGCATTTGTAAAAAAATGTCAAGACACCTACAATCTAGGTGCATTAACAACTCTAGACGAAATGTTGGAGGCGTTTAGGGGCAAGTGCCAATTCAGCCAATATATTGCCAACAAACCTGCGAAATACGGGATAAAGATTTACGCACTGGTTGATGCAAGGACTTTTTTTACTAACAACCTCGAGATTTATCCTGGAAAACAGCCTCCAGGAGAGTTTGATTTAGGCAATGATGTAGTGAGTGTTGTAAAACGTATGATAAAACCCATTGACAACTCCGGAAGAAATGTTACAATGGATAATTATTTCATGGACATACCATTGGCTAATGACCTCTATGCAAATCACAGACTTACTGTAGTAGGAACTGTTTCGGAAAAATAAGCGCCAATTTACGTGAACGTCCAGTAAAGAGTACTATATTTGCCTTCTCCAAAAGCCCAAACAACTGTATGCTAGCCTCATACATTCCAAAGAGAAATAAAAATGTTTTAGTCGGATCAACCATGCACAAACAAGGAGTGATTGACGAAGAAAGTGGTGATAATTTGAAACCAGAACTAATCACATTTTACAACCTCACAAAAGGAGGTGTAGATGTGGTTGACAGAATGAAAACAGAATATTGTGTTTCAAGGATTAGTAACAGATGGCCGTTCACTGTATTTTGTTCTTTGTTGAATATTGGAGCCATTAACAGCCAGATAATTCTGAAGAGTAACACAAACATTCTAATGCCCAGACGGAAGTATTTAACCGAGTTGGCTAGAGCACTTGCAATCCCCCACATTACAAGACGGTCATCACTGACGAACTTATCAATTTTCACTTCGCCAAAAGATCAAGAGCATTGTGGGGAACACCTGCAACACCAGCACCACCTCCAGAAGACGGACAAAAAACCCGATGTGTATACTGTCCTATTAGAAAAAACAGGTATACACAGGCCAGATGTAGTGGTTGTAACCACGCAGTATGCAAAGAGCATATTTCTTCTACAGTGCTGACATGCTTCCAGTGCGCAGCTGCAGAAAACCCTCAAGATGCAGAGTAAATGATCAAGAACACCTTTGTGATAATCAGAGACTGTACATGTTTATGTAAAATGTACATTTTAAGAATATTACAATGTTTTTTTTATATTTTGGCACTCGAGGGCATTTTTTCAAAACTGCTCATATAATCAATATGTATATTTTTTTATAACAAACCATTTAAAATGTTTCATAATAATGTATAAAGTACTGTTTAAGATGCAATTATGTACAATAAAAACAAAAAAAATTAATGGAAAATGAGTTTTTATTCAATATTTCCAAATGTTAGATTCAACCTAACACGCGAGTAACGGTGTTAGTCTAAAACACGCGAGTGATCCCGGGTTAAAAGTAAGCCTATAAAAATAAATAAAGAAGCTTTATATCATGATCATCGCATATGAAAATGATCCTAAAGCTAACTAAAACTATCACAACACTGCACATAGCCTAGAACACAAAATCTCACTAATATATTTTTTCACATATATTTCTTCATAACATGACAAAATAAACTGATAAAACACAATGTACGAGAATTTATACGCATAAATAAACACACTTATTACATAAAAACACTTATTTCATGTAATAAACTAACGTTTTAGATGGACAAGAATAACGCGACGGGTGGTAGTAACAATACAACAACAATGGCCGACTGTTTACAAACAACTCTCGTTCTCAATATGTCATACAAAACAAAACAAAATACATCGATCAAATCAGCAACTATTTCTGATTCCAGTGGTATATGAATCATTGCAGTTTAGTTCGTGTATTGATTATAACAGATGTCAAACGGGCACGTGTCAAATCGACTGATTTTCAGGCGACTGCCACTACAGAAACATTAATATCGACTGATAATCAGGCGACTGCCAGTTGTAGGGTTAAGAGGATCATGGGTAAAACACACCAAAGCCAGTCTGTTTTTCTCAGCCAAAATAAATTCCTAGCCAACATATTCCAGAAATCCTGGAATATTCTGAATCAGGAAGTTTAACCTAGATCATCCTGACTCAAAATAACTTCAGAGAACCATCTAGTTACTTTATAATTTCATAACCCAAAAGAAATACCAAGGTTTGGCACAACAGTGACTGACCTCTCAGTCACGCCATAGCCTTCGATTGTGTCAGACTATGTAAACAGCTGACTATTGGTTATATGATTACTGTTTAGAAGGAGCAACAAATTTATGTCAAATTTTAGTGAAACTTGTAAAGTCCGCCAAAGAGGTCCACTATTCATATAATGCAATAATAGTGCAGTGATACACATACTCGAGTTTTTGAGAAATCAATAAAGGTTGAATGCTAAAAGTAAACGTTCAGTCTTGTACGTGAATCTTGCTCAAAAATCAAACGGTGAACAAGGACTATTATCCTGAGGTCTCCTATATGCACATTTTGTAAACAAGTAAGATGGAAACAATCCCAGTTGTGGAAAAACGTCATGGTTCTCGTACCAGGACAATAAGTTGGCTGGCCCATACTGCATTGGTCATAAACTAATTTTAGGCTAAATATTGCACCACTGCATTTTCATGTCCTCTTGAATGTAAACTCTACAACGAGAAGAACAAGATTTGAGACAGTTGAAAACCATGAAGGACAAACATACGCCTGGAGAGGACTTAAAACTATTGCTTTGACCAGTAGAAACCTCAAATGGGGGTAGTATAAAGTATTGTACAGGTCAAAACCTGAATGGGTTAGGTTTAACATCTGTTCACTAAAGGTTCTCCATAGCTAGACTGAAATGTTTCGTTTCAAGGATTTTAATAAATTGCATTAGCAATATTTTATGTAGTGTGGACCATAAAACTTACGATGATAGTCATGAGAAGCCACGTACGCATTTAACCCTTCCCTTGCCTTGGACAGATGTATTTCAATAGTAGGCTTTGTCCTAAATGCCAAACACGATTATATCTGTTATTATTATAAACTGTGTCTCTTGGAGTTTTTCAGTTCACAAAAAGCCTTCGAAATGGCATGGGCACGCTCTGAGCCTCTCTTGGTTGGCTAGGAATTATTTTTAGATGACCTATATTTTTGTGGCAGGAGCAGGGGACACCCCTTGTCTAGCTCCGTCCACCTACATGTCTGCCTTGCACGGTCCAAACAGAGCCATAACCAAACATATACGTTGTCTGCCAGTGGCGTGTATTACTGACTCGTACGTTGTCATGAGTGGGTCAACTATGTATCTTGTTACTGTTCTTCATCACGTGATAGTGTTGTCTATACTTTAATATGTTTATCTTGTTTTATAGTGCGATTAAGTGTATTTTATTTGATGAGTAAAATCGATTTTCTGATCGAAATGGAAAATCCTGAAGAACATTGCCTCATGATATTCATAGTGACTAAAATAATTAGTAGTTCATTCATGATATCAAATTAGTGAGTCCCAAAATTGTAGTATTTGGTTGATAAATAAAATGAAAACACATCATATTGTATAAAGCAACTGAATATGTGTAATAATTACATACTTACTCTAACAATCGAAACTACTCTATTCCCAGTATAACTAACACATCACTGTGCAATCACAAAATAATGTGGGCTACTAAGGAAGAGAAACTGACAAGAGTTGAGTGACGGCCAGCTAACAGTCTGATTACCGCTGTCACTGTTAAGTAACTGTCATTTAATTTTGAGAATTATTCACATAAATAATAACCCTCAGGAATTGCCCAACTCATTACAGCACATACTTTCAATTTGTTACTGTATTATGCTAATAACTATAAAATGTGTGAAAACCTAAAAGAAATTCATAGGATTTAAAAATAGATATTTAGACAAAAGTAGTCATTGAAACTGAAAACCATTTCCTCTAAGAAATAAACAAAAACTGATTAGAAAGACATTTTATTCATGTTTTAGTTTTACTTCAATACTTCACTTAACTCTTTCAGTGTCGTGAGAAAAAGCGTGTTTGTGAAAACTGCTATTTAAAAAAATATGTATTACTGTCATAAAAATGACAGTTTAATAGAACTTTTATGTACTAATAAACAATTACACTATTGAAACCAAATGCTATTTTCCTTGAAAATTTTTTAAAAATTTGATTTTGTTTAGAAAATTGTCCAATAAAATAAAAAGCAATGAGACAAATTTTCAGGAGGTCTAATATAAAATAGAAGACAATTTTGTCAAAACGTAAATTCGTTGTGCTTGATTTATGAAAACTATTCTAAAACATAATTTTTACATTTTGGTAGTATTTTTTCATTACAAGAGCATTTAAAAATTAGTAGAACATGTTTTTGGTATCAAACTTAATTTTTTATTGATGATTAATTATAAACCCCTGTACCTGTGCTAAAAGATTACTGTGTAATATTGAATTCTTTCTTTAACATGATTTTTACACCCAGAAGGAATATTTTTAGAATCTAAGATTTACACAATAAACAATTCCAGGATTACTAGTACAAACACTTTGCACAACACCATCAATCAGTTTTTCAAGTGCATTTAGTACAGTTTCTGTCAGAGATATAAAATAAAAAGGTAATGAAAGAAATGCTAAGAAGCAAGTAATGTTTCTGGCACTGAAAGGATTATACTGTGGACCCAGAGCTTTGGGATAAGGCACTCAAAGGGTTAATAAACAGAAAAATGATATAAGTAAATTGGATTTATCTTGTGATGTTTGCCAATTTTTAATACAATAAAGGAAGTTAACTTCTTATATACTTAACCCTTATGATCATAGTAGCTACATACCAATCAATCAGAATGAAAAACTACATACAGTATATTAAGTAAGTGTGCACTGCTGTGTTTAAGTGTCATTATACAAGGTACATCCAGGAAGTAAGTGCACTGAATTTTTTGTAGATAACAACAATTTTTATTTGAACAAAAAGATTATCTAGTTACAATAGTACAAATTATGGTTAGTTACACTAAAATTGTGGTTTTGAACCTTTCGGTGGAGGGTGAAGAGATGTGACGCCATTGTTAAAACTGTCTTTTGATTTCAGGTGTGTAATGTGCAATCCAAGTTTCATCGCAGTAACAATGGAGCAGAGAAATTCATCTCCAAGGAGTTTATAGTCTCAAATCTCTTGCCTGGCCTCCACTCAATTCAACTTGTGTTAGTCTGTCAGCTGTTTTGGGACCTACCTCATGGACCGTTTCAGATATCCAAGGGTTTCTGTGATGGTTTTGTGTAACAGTGATTAGTAGATTTGTGGAATTATCACAGAAAGTTCATCCACAGTCAACCTGCCATCGTTGTAAGGAGCGCATTTTCAAATTTTTTTCCAGGATTTTGTGAGTCACCATTGAAGGTCTTGCACTCCTCTAACCGTCATGCACAGACGTACCATCTTTTTTAAACTCACAACACCACTTGAACACACTCGTATGATTCATAGCTTTATCACCATATGCGGGTTTTTACCCCATTATAAACCTCAACGAGATAACAGATGACAGCACGTATTTTGCACTCGGTGGGAGATTGGATTGACATTTTTCATGAAACATATCGTCATGCGTACACAGCAGTGTAGCAAACAAAACTCCCTCTGGCCATGAGAGCCTCAGTACACTTACTTCCTGATATGCCTTGTACATTTCTGACATAAAAATAAATTGATTAAAAAAGTTTGTATGAATTTATTTTACTGATTTTTATTACCTTTAAGTGGCTTTTAGTTAGCACATAATAATAACAATTCTTTCCATAAAAAATTTGAATTTCTGAAATTATGAACTTATAAAAAATTGCAATTTGAAAAAAATGATAAAGTATGGCAGTGAACCTGACTTGAAGACAACCTAACAGTGAAGCTAGTCCCTTCCAGGTAATTTTGGTCAAACTCACAAAACAAATATCTGGTTTTTAATTTACTATACACAATCAGTTGTATTGTACAGTCCACTCTAAACACTCACCGGTAGCAAATATTAATTTGATGAGATTATTTTCCTATAGATTAATCTACTATATCACTGAAACTGACTATACCATACTTGATTTCAAAAAGATTTGAACGATATACAACTCACATTACAATTGATTTCTGTGTTGAAGAGACAATTGATTATCTAATCTACTGACTTGCTGTCTACACAATTTAGCCTATTACTGTCGCACAAGCAGACGATATGACACGATACGCCCAGTTAGTACACAATACATGCAGTACATAAGCACCTCTGACCCGACTGAATTATTAACTTTCCCAATCTAGCAACTTAATCTGGGGACAAATTTTTGATTAGTACAATTAAAATAAGTACAACCCAACATGGATAAACACAGGGAGTTGTCTAGTTCTGTTAAGCAATTTTGGGCTCAAAGGTATTTTTACTGACCTGAACTAACTGGAGTTACCATTCTGAAAAATAATATGAAAAATAATGACTAAAAATTTGAAGTGAATAAGCAAATAAGATACTATGGGAGTTTATAATTTCAATCTTCAACACTATATGTAAAATTCAAATATAAATTTCTAAAAACCTAGTATAAAATATTGAGTTATGAAAACAGGTCTAATTCACAAAACAGACATGTGATAATTTCATAGGTTGCTTAAAACAGAAAGTTTGTATGTGACATGATCCATCAATAATGAACTAAAGACTAGCACTGACCATCTTATTTTGATTTTGATGGTTTTAATTTAGGTTCCCTTGACGAACAACAACAAGGAAATTGTTATAACAATTTTGAAGTTTACATAATTTATTGCAGTGAGTGTGAAAAAATATATTTGGTTATACAAGTTGAAATATCAAACTGGGATACAAAGAATACAATGTACAAGCTCTCTAAAATCAAACAACAGAACAACCATGAAGTCAAATTTTTCAGAGAATTTGTTACAAACTAATAATAAAAATACAAATAAAAGATAGGCTAACATAAAAAATTATTAACTAAAAAAAAGTAAAACCAATAAACAGTTCAACATTGTTTCACACCGAGAAATGAATCAAATGTTTGAAGAATAAACCATTTGCGTTGAATATCCAGTGTAATTTGTTTTTGCGTTAATACATGTAGTAAGTCTACGAGAAGTTGATATTGTAAATTTGGAAGATGTAAATGATTGGCTACAGACTGTCAATATCATCTGGAAATATTGTATCAGCAGCTTGTACTTCATTGGTAACGGAGGACAATTTAAACAATTCTGAGAACTGGAAGATTTTATGGCTATTTCTATGCCATTGTGTAGCTAGAGGGGCTTATGGTTTATTTTGAAAGACAGTAAACATTTTCTTTAGGGGAAATTATGGCCTTCAAGCCTTGTAGTAAGCAGTGTGCCAAAAGACAATAAACCTATTGAGTTAACTATAAAACAATAAACAGCATTTTCATTTATTTGTTTTTTATATAACTCATCACTGTAAAAATTATATATTAAGTTAGCTCTCTCTTACTGTTGTGTTTAAAACAAATAAATTCCTTTATTATTACATATATAATTGGCTGTGTTCCCGGTTTATGCGGATAACTTCCAGTACCAATTATTGTGCTGTATTAAAAAAAAAAAGAACAACACATCTATTTAAATTTTAAAAGAGATCTGAACAGTACTAAAATACGATACAATTACCAAAATTAAAAGTGTAGTTATAAATTTCTAGACTACCATGATGTTTTGTTGAGTCTATCTACAGGTTATTAACACATTTATTTTTGTTTTTACTCTTTTGGTTACACTTTAGTTGAGAATAACTTTACCATGAAAGTGGTATGAACGCCAAAACACGTCGGTCAATAAAATATGTTTAAATGGTAGGCTACTACATTTAGTTTCTTTTTTCAATTTTATATATGTGTGGACACACATCTGATTAAAAAGATCGATACCTGGATTTGAAAGCCTTATAGAATTTGACTTAGTATTATAAATTTGTATGAGCAACTCAAATGTTTTATTGCGTACACCTGGGCATATGTTGTCTCATACATTGTTTCCTCAATCTCCCACTACAGATCGCACTAATACAGATTGAGGACTTTACCGGCGCTTGTGACTTTGAGTGTATGGTTATAGGTGGGAGGGGATTGGGTAGTGTTTATGCGTTGCGTCCCAAGAACATTTCCTATGACTCATCAACGACAGCCTCCTTTCTTGAAATCATATTGACGCAAATAACTCACCTCACTCGCTAAAAATCCATCTGTTTTGTGACGATGCTGAGTGTAGTGGTTGCTTGTGCTTTGTTTTTACTGATGTCTGATGAGTTAAAGTGGAGAGTCAGAGGTAGAATAATACAGTCAGGCCCGCGAAATCATGAGTAACGTTTATAAATTTATGAAGGAAGAGGCAGACCGCCAAACTGTTATATTATATTGTCGAAGGCTCATCAAAGAATTACTGCAGCACCTAGTGTATCTGAGCGAGTTGTGACTCAAATAAACGGTGAGCCTTATTATTAACTAAAGATTATTGAAGTCACTGTAAATTAAATAATTAAAGAAACCCAAATAATAACAATAAGGGGCATATACTTGTTTTTCAATTTTTATTACAGTGTTTTTAAAAATAACTTATTTGTTGATACTAATCGGCAAATCGAAATCGTGATTAAAATCTGATGTTAAATAGCAGCGGGCACATAAACGCATCCTACAAAACAGATAAGAGTTTATTTCTTGAAGGGGTAGTATCTGGGATCTATGCGCGCATCTGAATTCCTCTATCTCTAGTACAAATAAATAACAAGTATGAAAAAACTGAATATGTAATTACAGTTCAACATAAGTTTCATTGTAATCCTCCAAATGATAATGACATTTGTTAATGCTTTTAAAGCTTATTATTGATGATGGATAATTTGAAAGGATAACAGGATTTTGGACATTAGCTATTGTTATGTATTACAGATTTCAGGTAAAAACCTATCCTAAAAAATAGTGTTCTATTCTGGTAACATATACATAAAGGGTATCATGAGTTTGAACACATCAGCTGTATTTGTGAAGGAGAGATTACAGGACGACCTAGAGTGACTGAAGAATGTGTTAAATGAGTGAATAACGAAAATCCACAGCTAAAATCATTCAAATTTAATACCTGTTTATTAATAGTAAGCATTCTGTCTACTCCGAGCCATAAAATCTTACTACACGTACACCTAATGTGCCAACTTCTACACACATGATGAAGTATTATAATGTAAGAAGCTAATATTTCACAATGACTGGCCTGACATACCAAACACAAGCTGACTAATTTCAAATCCAACAAGAAAGTTGTAACTAAGAAGGCTTTGCATTTGCTTAACAGTAGCGTATGTGTCACATAAAATTCATTGAATATCACACGATTCTTACACCAGAACAAACCCTGTAGACTAACTTTAACACGTAACAAATATGAGATGTACTTGCAACAAATTTAAAACTTAGTATGGGTCAAATTCACAAAATGGGACAATACATGTTACATCATCTTTACAAATTAAACCCTAGGACTAAAAAAAAATAATTATGTACAATAAGTGTGACAGTATTTAAATTTAAATAAAGAAATATATATTTATTAAAATTTTTCCTTATTTGATTACAGTAACCGTTTTAGTTTGGCATATTCCCGTCCGGTCACGCGTTACCACCAAGTGTACGTAATTTGAGGGTTGAACATTTCATATATTTTTGTGACATAAAAAAGAATTAAAGGTAGTAAAAGTTAGTTTATACTAAGCGCTTGTGAGAACAAGTATAACACACTCATGACAGTAAAATAACAAACTGTTTTAATGCATAGAACGTCTGTTCCTTCACTTCCTTCTCGGTTAGCGTCATTTTAAAAAATAGCAATATAACCGACACGGGCGGTTCGATCCACGACTTTCGTCTGCAGTCAGTAAGAAGTTGAGCGTACGTGTTGTTTACGTTGTGATTTGTGTTTAGTTTGTTACAATCTTCTTTGGATTTCTACATAATTCCAGGTAAAAACTTGCCGTATGTTAATTACCTTTCACTTCGGTCACTTATATAAAGCAATAACTTATAAACATATAATAAAACTAATTCGATTGCTCAATACTAGAGACTGCATTAAAACATAACCTCAAACTCAAAACGGTTTGGTTTTTGCTGTCTGCGCAGTGGCGCTATCTGAACTACAAATATTCACTTCGGTCACGCTCTCTTCTCTCACGTGACCGGGCGTGAATGAGAGTGACCGATGTGAACGTGGTTGTGACCGTAAGTGAATGGAGTGACCGAAGTGAACTTATATTAATAGATATATCTATTATTCTATGTATACATTACTAGATACATTACAGGCCTTTTACGTTTAATGAAAATTATTATTTTGGCCTACAATTATGCCGATACAAATATTTAACGTTACAATGACCTACAAAAAGAATTACTTCTTGTTAATATGATTTAAATACAAAACTGCAATAATTAATTACAAGACGCAATTTGTTATTGTTAAAGATATGTAAAATACAAAGTGTTTCATACATTTTAAATTATAAAATTATCAATTTTAATTTGTTTGTAAAAATTCTTCCTAACCTCACTTAGGGTTTCAAGGTAAAATCCAAATGAACTGCTATAATCATTGTTAGGCACATATTTGTTTAATATTTTAATAGCTACAAATGATTTATTTAAATAATAGCACTTAATATTTGAACATATTTATCCAACATGCTTTTGTGGCGCCAACTCGAGTAATATGCATGTTTTCAGGCTGAACTCAATGAAGAAATGGCACGTGCAAAGAAAACATCAGATAGTGAAACGTTGAAGAGGCAGAGAGATTTAGCAAAAGAAAGACAACGTAAGCATAGGGCGAAAATGACTGAAGAAGAGTTGGAGTTAAAGAGAAGTAAAGATAGAAAACGATATGCTAAACTAAAAAGTGAAAATAAAATTAAAAAAGTTAAAGACATGACACCTCGTGAACATCGCCGAATAAAAAAACAATGGCGTGATCGGAAAAAAATATCAAATTTAAACAAAAAGAGGAAATTACTAGCAGCAGTACCTGAAATGTCCCCTCCTAACTCGGAACAAAAGAAAAGGGGACGTAAGATAGTAAGAAAAGATAGGAGCAAAGCGCATAGAAAAATAAAAATACAGGAGGAAGAAATTAAAAAACTAAAAAGCAAACTTCAGAAGTATAAAATGAGACTGAGGAGGGCAAAATCCAAACAGAAAGATATGCCTCAATTAGGTTCCCCCTCGCCAAACAAAAAAGTGAACATGTTAATTGGTAAAGACAGGGTTTCACAAAAAGTAAAGAAACAGTTGTTTTTAGGATATGCTTTAAGAAAACAATTAAAAAGTCAGGTATCTAGAGTAAATAACAAATCCAAAGAGCACCAGTTAGTTACTAAGATGATAGGGAATAAAATTTTAAAAAGGTATAGAGTTCAGAGCCATTTTAAAGATCTAGTACCGTATAAAATGAACAGAAGAATTGGAGGTGAGTTCAAGTACGAACGTAAGCGGAAAAAATGTATTTATGACCAACAAGCAAGAAATGTCATACAATTTTATGAAGACGATACGGTTAGCCGTATTTGTCCTGGCAAACGAGATTTTATTATAAAAAACAAAGAAAAAAAACAACGCAGAGTCTTGTTGGATTACAAGAAGAACTTGCATAAAAGGTTTGTCATTGAAAGCAACATAAATATTTCATTATCAACATTTTCTAGACTATGCCCGTTCTGGACAACTTCCCCAAAAGCAGCCGACAGAGAAACTTGTGCTTGCATCAAACACCAAAAATATAGACCTGAAAATAAATGCTTTAAGAAAATTAAAAGTTATATCCCAAAATAATGCCAATGATGTAATTGACACCATTGCCTGTGATCCAAGAAATGAGTTCTGTATGATGAACCTCTGTGAGAAATGTTGAGAATGCGCACATATCTTACCAATATGACAATGACTTTAAAGTGAAGTTTTATCAATGGCAAACTGTTAAAGAAGAGAAAGTCATTAAGGGGAAAAGAAAGAAAATAGTAAAAATTGTAAAGAAGAAAAATATACAGAATGTTTCAGAACTACGTAATGAGCTCAATAATGAACTAATAGCTTTCAAGAAGCATGTGTATTATTACATACAGCAATTTTCAAAATTAAAGCAACTTAAAGCTAATTTGACAGAAGGAGAACTATTAGTGAGGATAGATTTTTCTGAAAATTATATTGCTAAGCACACAGAGGAAATCCAATCGGCACATTTTGGTGCCTCAAAACGACAGATAACTTGAAATACTGGACTGTATTATGTTAAGAATAATTCTGGGAAGTTGGTAGCAAAAAGCTTCTGTACAGTATCTGATCATTTAGACCACCAGGCCCATGCTACTTGGGCACACATGGACCCTATCCTAAAACATATCGGAGACAAATACCCAGCCACTAAGGTTATTCATTTTTATTCTGACGGTCCTTCAAGCCAATATAAGAATAGGTACAACATTTTTCTCATGAAAACCAAAGTACCAACATATTTTAAGAATTTAAAATTTATGACTTGGAACTATACAGAGGCTGGCCATGGCAAAGGCCCAATGGATGGTGTGGGAGGAGTATTGAAACGCATGGCAGACGAAGTTGTTAGACATGGAAACCGATATTACCTGTGCTTCAGATTTTGTGAACACTTTAAAGAAGAGGACAAAAATTTACTTGATTGAAATAGACAGTTCAACCGTTGATGAAATGAAGAAAGAAGTAAAAGCAACAGTGATCCCACCCATAAAAAATATCACACTGGCTAGGCAGATAACATGGGGTTCGAATAGCATAATGTATTCAAGAAGTTTATCTTGCTTTTCTTGTAAGCCAGATACATACTGCGACCACTATACTATTGGTAAAGTTTTTGAAAATACGAAAGAAAGAAAGATTCCCTGCAAAGCTCATAGCGGAAACAATTATGGTAAAAAAAACTGTGTACCACATGATTTATTTCGTCATCGTCTTCTGAAGGAGATGATGATGATCCAGCTATTGCAAATGAAGAACAAAAAAATAAAGCCACCAAATTAAGAATAAAATGTGAGGCTGAACCGGATAAAACAAAGAAAGAAATATCCACAGAAAATAACACTTCATTTGTCTCATATTCCAGTCCAAAGAATAAGCTACTTGTGAAAGACAAGGTAACTAATCGTATATTTAGCCTTAGGTATAAATACTAAGTAAGCAATCTCTCTCTTCCTTACATTAAAATATTTGCCTTCATCTTCAACTTTTCTACATTAGAAAACAAATGTAATTTTGATCATGATATATTTTGTCAAACTATAGATATTTTTACAATATTATTGATTAAGACATGTAATGCTGATATTTTACATATGTATTTCATAATTCTGAGGCTATTAATTTCATTTTATTATTAGGCTATCCATGAGGCTCACCATTCTTCCAAGAAAATCGGTAAAAATGACCGACTTTCTACAAAGGACATCGATAACCTGCTAGCTACTGAAGAAAGTCAAGACATGTAATTTTTGTACATTTGTTCTCAAATATTAATTTTAAGATGTTTGATTTGTCTTTATTTCAAAGTAACGTTTTCATTAAAATAATTTGTACTATTGAAGTTCTTTTTTTTCAAACGCATCTTCCTTCGTGTCCTAACTTAAAACGCATTATCCAAATAAAATCTTTTCACAATGGTTTTTAATATTACATTAAATAAATCTTAAATTGATTTGAAGGAAGAAATCACTTCTGTCACGTAGGTTCACTTCTGTCACGTACAGTTCATTTCTGTCAGGCTCGATTCACTTCGGTCACTTGCAGAAATGTATTAAAATCGTTTAATTCCTATAAAAAAAATAATTCAATTTAACATTATTTTCCTTGTTTAAATACTACTCTAATAGCACATGATAGGTAGTTAAGTGATGGCATTGATTTTAGCTTTTTATAAGTAACTTTAGCTAACTAAACATCGTAAACGCATATTTTCTTAGTGGTTTTTATGAAAAAATGAAACATTAATCTAATATAACAGTGTTGAATCCCATACATATACAGATAATACCGTAGTTATTTAATAAAAGTTTAGTATTTTATGTTTCTTGGTTTTATTTTGGATAGTAATGATAAAAAAGGGAGCGTGACCGGAGTGAATATTTTACATGCTCTATCACACACGAAAAAATGTATAAAATAAAACTAACCTGAAATTGAGCTCTGGTGTGATGAAGGTAAGTAAGTACATTGTTTAAGGTTTATAAACAAACAAAGTTGAAAGTATTATCTTTAATTTTTTTATTTAACAAAGTTTTGTTAAAATTATCCCATTTTGTGATTTTGACCCGTATACATTAATAGGGGTTTATAATTTTTTTAATTTTAATAAAACAATTCAATCTTGGGGAAGGTTTAAGACACATTTAAATCCATACAAACTCACTTTATTAACCAACAGTTTATAAAAATCTATTGATGAATTTTACTACTGGGTAAAAAATATATACAAAAATTTAATTGCCATGACATTGTTTTACTCTGAAATTTTGAATTTCCTGATCAATATCAGTTGCATATCACTGCATGTATATGGGAGTTCCAATGTTTAAAAATGCAAATAAAAGTCTGAGAATAGATCAGATTGCTAACATTGTTTTGATACAGATTACAGTTATTAAATACAATACTTCATAACAACAGTCCACGATCAATAGATAAAGATGTATTACATTTGTGACCCATGATATCAGTAGTACAAAACCGATTTAGGCCTTGGTTTGATTTGTTTACAAAAGATATTTTTAGTAACAGATAATATATTTGCTAGCAGAGTAATACATTCCTATGCAAGATATTTAGTGTAAGAAACTACTCCCTTTGTTTTTAACTTTAATCTAAAGAAATGTATAAAACCTCACAAGCAATAATTTCATATTTATGTCATTTTAAAATAAATAATTTAAATAATAAGACTATTAGAAAACATAAAAATTAGCATTGAATAAAATATTAATATTATATAATATATAATATTAATCTTGAGGAATACAGTGAATGAACACATCTATCTGCACTTCATTAAGAAATAATGAAAGTGCAAATAAGACTTTGCTGGTGAAATTAAGTTATTTAATTGTGTATGGTTTGAAGTTTTGGCAAAATAATTTGTCCTGTCTGTTTTGATTTACATAATGTTGTAATACTAATATTTAGGATTGTAAACCCTACAAAAAATGTACTTTTACACACGGTTACTATGATATCAGTTTGTACATGTAGCTGTTTCTACTTTGCTTTAATATAACAAAGCTGCCTTGGAAATATGAGTAACACAAGCTCTATGGCTTTTGAGTAGAAAGAGTTGACTAATTAATAGTCATTACTTTCTCTTGTGAAACAACAAAAAATGTACTTTACACGGTTACTATGATATCAGTTTGTACATGTAGCTGTTTCTACTTTGCTTTAATATAACAAAGCTGCCTTGGAAATATGAGTAACACAAGCTCTATGGCTTTTGAGTAGAAAGAGTTGACTAATTAATAGTCATTACTTTCTCTTGTGAAACAACCAAAAAATGTACTTTACACGGTTACTATGATATCAGTTTGTACATGTAGCTGTTTCTACTTTGCTTTAATATAACAAAGCTGCCTTGGAAATATGAGTAACACAAGCTCTATGGCTTTTGAGTAGAAAGAGTTGACTAATTAATAGTCATTACTTTCTCTTGTGAAACAACCAAAAAATGTACTTTACACGGTTACTATGATATCAGTTTGTACATGTAGCTGTTTCTACTTTGCTTTAATATAACAAAGCTGCCTTGGAAATATGAGTAACACAAGCTCTATGGCTTTTGAGTAGAAAGAGTTGACTAATTAATAGTCATTACTTTCTCTTGTGAAACAACCAAAAAATAACTGAAACAAAAATATTTACAGACATAGATTTAAAATGTTACCACAAATCACAGATTAGCAAAAAAAACCTGATAAGACCATAACTATGACTTTTTAGATTTGTGTTTTATCACCAATACGCTACTGAAAGAAATTTAATGAAATATTTATCCCTACCAAAAATTTAATTGGAGGTGAGCAATAAACAAACACTACAAATGTATAAATACAATACACACATATAAGACAAATATATCTTGAAAAACCAAAATTTTAAAAATTTTCTTTAAACTCTTACATACTTTCTTATCTATTTAGTGAGCTTGGTTAACACTTTTGATAATACTCCAGCTTCAACACACGGTCTTGCTCATTAAAACAGACACCCATAGAGATAACACTGCAATGAGCATAGCTAACTCTGAGCTATGATATGTGAATGTAACACTGGCGAGGAAACATAACTGATACATGTATTCATGCAATACACTATGTACACTATAAGCAGATAAATATAATTTGTTTCATATAAACGATCCTATTGTTTACAATTACAAAATATTTCTTTTTATGTGTTAAGAATGACACCTGACTATTAGTATTAAGAATCAGAAGAAAATCCTGCAACTGATATAGTGGGCCTGCCAAACTGCCTGAGCTAAAAGAGGGATTATACAAAAATTTATAGTTTTTTGCACCGAATTTACAAATTTGTTATTTATTTCAGTAGGATGTATGTAATATGGTTAGTTATATTGATTATATTTATAAAAACATTTAACCTTACATAATGTTTAAAAATACAATGACTGTAACTGTGACACTACAAAAAATTCACTTTTCAACTTATGGTACAAATCAACATTGCATACGTTCATCGTAGCATGAACCCTTTGAGTGCTTATTCCCTAAAGTCACACGTGTAAAATGCTGAATTATATTACGTAAATTTAGAAATAATTGAAATAAAATGTATGAATACTCACTTGGTAAAGGCAGCAAAAACAGCCCAAATAATTTCGTGATTCTGCGATTTCATTGCTTCTACTTCTAAATCTAAGTCTATGAGTTCTCGCACTCTCTTCATGGCTAGTTCATAGTCATCATCGTTGAGAGGAGCAAAAGCGTTTTCAAGGACGTCAGAAGCATGTGCAAGGAGAAGAAGTGACAACATTCGTTTGTCCATCCGTTGTGGGTCGTTCACCCCATTTCCCCAGCACTGCATCTTGAACCTGTGAATACATGTTTGATTAAAATAGAAGCAATTCATAAATGAGAGATAACTTTTTTATTTTTAAGTAATAATAAGTTCTACAATTTGCTAAAAAATTACTTTGCAAAAGGGGCAAGTCAAAAGTTATCAGATATAAAGGCAGCTCAAATGCCTGTAAGATCTGCCACAACCTAACCCCTGATGACTTCAATTACACCTTCATTGCAACAGTGAAAGAAGCATGTAGTCAGGTTCCATCTTATACAGCGGTTTCCGGTCAACTTGTGAGCGGCTACCAGGTGTCACCTGTTTTTTGTGGAAACTAGTTTCAAGTGGGGAAGTATTAAAGTGTATTCAAAGCATCAAAAGCAGTTCCAGTAAAGACATCTTCGATATCTGTGTTAATCTAGTGAAATTTGTTTTGCCTGTGTTACTTGAGCCCCTTATGGTTAGCACCAATCGTTGTCTTTCTACAGGCCTGTTTCCTGACTTGCTTAAGTTGTCAAAAGTTGTGTCAAAGGCTGAGAAACTATCGACCTATATCTGTGGTGCCAACCTTTTCCAAAATCATTAAAAAAGCTGTGATATACCAGATTAGTGAATTTTCAAAATCTAATTCTCTTTAAGAAAAAAAAAATTAATTTGGCTTTTACAAGGGTTTGTCCACTGAGAGCACGGTCGAGCCTCTAGTTTCAGGAATAATAGGTGGCTTTGAACACTGCTCTAGCACACTTGCCAACTTGTGTGATTTGACAAAGTCTTTTGATTGTGCTTCACATGACATCCTCCTTAACAAATTACTACATCATGGTCTAAATGGTGTTAAGCTATACTTCTTTCGAACTTACCTGACTGATCGTACTCAGAGGGAGTACTTCAACAACACACTCTCTGAGTTAGCTTTAGTTAAAGGTGGAGTACCACAGGGATCGGTCCTGGGCCCATTCTTATTCTCATAAATGATTTGCCTATCAATGTGGAATGCGGTTCAGTAATTTTCACACATAACTCCACGTTTTATTGTACAAATGATGATATAGATACCTTGTTTGTAGAGAGGACTCATGTCCTACAACAAGCTAACCACTTTTCACCTAATGGTCTGTTACTAAATACTACTAGTTTTCATGTAATGGTCTGTTACTAAATAATAATAAATCATAAAATATTTTATTTTTCTCTTTTTAAAAATCTTACGTTAACAAAGTACAATTTAAAATTTATAGTCCTGTGTAAGACTCTTGGGTATAACTTTAGATTCAAGTTGACTTGGTAACCCAATATTCAAAGTGTCTGTTGTAGGCTGTCAAAAGTAACTTTTTTGCTGTGTCACCTAAAGAAACTTGTTCCCAAAGATTATCTTAAATCTGCATATTATGCATTTTTTCATAGCACCATATTGCATGGAATCACCCTATGGGGTAACAGTCATGATATTCAAAAAGTATTACTATTACAGAAAAAGGCTGTTAGAATTTTTGCTAATGTCTTCTCCCTAACTACATGTAAACCTATTTTTGCGGAGGAAGGTACTCTTACAGTTATCAACCTTCATATTTATTTGTGTCTGATTAAAGTAAAACAGAATCTTGGTGACTTTCCTCTTAGAAATGACATCCATCAATATCCTACTCGAGGCAGCTTATATTTAGATCAGCCCTACTGCAGATTAAGCAAATCACAATCTATGTATTCTTTTATTGGTATACATTTATTTAATAAACTACCTCTAACCAGTCATAACATTAGTCTTATTACTAATTCAAATCAGTGATATATAGATGGCTGTTAACTAAACCTTTTTATAGTATAGATGAATATCTGGCACTTTCTGTGATAGATGTTTCTTTTTAATTTTTAAATCTATCTGTATTGTAGCTTACATATATGTTTAACTGTTTTAATTGTCTGTTATTGTACTATTTATTTATTATTGAATCTTTTATCAATTTATTCCAATTTTATTAATTTATTATCAGTAGAATCTGTCATTACATGTATTTATTGTTAATTGTCCATGCTTAGTTAAACACAAGATATTGTTTCATCTCGGCCATCCAGGTTTTCCCTTGAATTAACATTTAATTTAATATATTGTAAGCTAATATTCTATTGAAGCCTTGGTGCCGATGTCAATGTGTTGTAATAATGTTACGATGACTAATAAAGATTCTTGATTCTTCTCTTACATTTACAACCTGTGACTTGTGCTCAGCAGTTGTTTTCTGTGCAGTGAAAATGCCTGGACTCGAAGCAACACTGAGTTGTTTATTTTAACCTAGACTGTAGTTATATGGTAGGTTAGTTAGTCACCTGAGGAAGAGAACACATTGCAGATCTTGAAATGTAGTTCATACATTTTGTAACATATACCAATGGCAAATATCCAAAATCCTATTAGCATTTCAAACCTTCCATCGTCAATAACAAACTTTAAACAAAGAATTCAGTCATATATTGCAACTCACTTTATTTCTCTTTTACCAATAATTGTAAGTTATGAAACATTTTTTTACTTACTTCACTGTTACGTTACTTCAGAAAAAAGTAACACACATTATAACTATTGAAATTTTTATACCGTATTAGTAACATTTCTTTACCTTTTTCACAAGTCTAGTTTTGGCAATATTATCAGTAAGTGGATGTGTAGTCATATCAAACAGAAAAAAGTTAGTTTTCTCTGTAGTTAAAACTCCTTTCTCCACGAGGTTCTTGGCAAGTCTTTCTCGAACGTTCCTCAATTGGTAGCGCATTTTCAGGGGATTCCATGTTTCACCTGAAAAATAAGAGTTTTATTTTACGGTATGTATACAAAATATGACTTCAGAGAATGACATGCTTTTTAAATTACTTATGAATTAAGGAAATAATTTTCCTTCATGAAATGTTTTTTTTTTTAATAAAATAAAGGAAATGTATTCCTTTGATTGATAGTTTCATAATATATCAAAGTTTCATGTTTATTGGTCATCTTTTATAATTTATACATACTGTAAAATTATATATTTTTATTTTGAGCAGTGTGTCTGTAAGCTTGCATGCAAGATACATCATATGAAACCAATGAGATGAAACATCAGGTTTATTAAAGGTTTGTCCTATAAAACCTGCTTTTAAATTTAACATCAAGCACTACTTTAATGCTTTTAGGAAATGGATATTAACCCATTACGGATTGCTGACCAGATATCTTGTCACACAGTTATGTAGCATTATGGCACAAGGCGACGAGCTCAGCCTGTTATACTGTACTGTTTTTAATATTGCTCCCTAGTATTTATAATAATGACAAAGATCTATATTTGGTTTCACTCTCTTAAATTGCCATAAATATCAAACACATCACACAATTACAGACAAGTGGTTCTTGCTCATATTTGGCATTTGGTAGTACTACCTCATTTGTTCATTTCTTTTGATGTACATGACCATGATAGTAACATTTTATACACTTGTGCAGTATAAATGTGTACCGTATGTAATATATTTAAAACTAACACTTATTTCATTTTAAAGGTAGGTTTGTGTGAAGGCTATGAGTAGCACCTTTGCGGTTCTGTCACTGACTAACTTTTTTAATTAATGAATGTGGTTTTAAAGCATTACAACCTCTATTGAAAAAGTACTGGCGAAAACCTCGGAGCCCTTTTTATCAATTTTGTGAAGGTTTTGTTTAAAAAGTTGTAACTTTTTTATTTTAGCAGTTAGAGTTATAATTTTGGTTTTGTTTTATTTGTCATAAAATTCTATATTGTAAAAAAAGATATATTTGTAATTACATTCTTTTTAATACCTTTTTTCACTTATAAAAAAAAAATTCTTTTGCAAAATTTTTTACAAAAGTTAACTTTTAGCTGTTATAACTGAAAAAAATTGCATTGACATTATATAAACTACTATTATTTCTAGGTTCCTTACATAATTGTAAACATTCACATAACATTTCATAAACTTACCTCTATAAACAAAAATGTTGTAGGCAGTTTTGTAATTTCCGACAATTTCCCCAAATAGTGAGTTATTTGTCAAATGATTGAATATTTACTTTTTTATACCTTTTTATGCGCGTAATACAGGTACTTTGGGATTATATACCGACCGCATCAGTACGAAGAACACAAAAATATAAATTTATAGAAACAAACCTGATAGAATGAAAAAACAACTCTTTAACTTAATTACAAAATTACAAACTTACAACGATTATCAATGGGGTCAGATTTCCGTTATATGCCCCCAACGCTTAAAACCTTTTTCAATGAACTTAGAACGTTATAAAACGATGTAGTTGAGTAATAGAACTAACATTCCATCAATCAACAAAGCATTTCCAGGTATTGTGATCGGTATTTGTCGCTGTTATCTTATCTTTCTTGAGAATCCCGATTACGGCAGGTCGCGCAGCGGGACTCTGCAATCACGTTATCTACTAGACCCGCTCGACTTTGACCTCTGTCTGAGGTTGGGGAGGGGTTTGCGATAAGACAATTCCTGTTTTATATTGAAGAAATATTGTTCTACGCTAATCTAGTAATCAGTAGAAGCAAAATTCAAATAACGATTCATGTCTGGGTGTGGTCGGTCGGTATAGTCCCAAAGTACCGTAATACCTCCCTCACTTTCACTTTTGGCATCGTCAGATGATTCCGAATCTTGATATGTTACTGACAAAAATATCACTCAGATCGTCAACATAACCTTATTAACTGAAATAACTTATCAGACTAAACAAAACAATGAAGAGATCAGCTGTTGAAGTTGTGATCAAATCAGCTGACGAAAATGGTGAAGTTGACAAACCTCTACAACTCAATGTAAAACTGCAAAATCACCGCTATAGAGTATAAAGGTTTACTACGTTTTTACATCCAACAACTATCCAGATTGCGTATATCGCAAATTTACCGCATTTGGATAATTTATAAAGCCAGTGTAAAGGATTTACCAAACGTCCGACATTTCGGACGTCCGAGGTTTTGGCCTAAAACAGCAAACGTCCGAAATGTCGGACGTCCGAGGGTTTTGGCCAAAACAACGTTGTCCGATATTTCGGACATCGGAGTGCAAAGGGTTAATAATCATTTTGAAAAGAAATTTGTTTTTTATGGGTACATGAAAATTTTGAAAACGAAAAGCACTAGGTGGTAAAGAGTGGTAGTAGAAATAGAGGGGGCAAAAGATCAGAAAGAGAAAATATAACCGTACAAGAGTGGTAGATGGTATGTGTGTGTGGTTGGAATGTTGGATAATCAAGTATAGACATTTCTAAAATGGAAAGAAAAGTGAGTAGGTTTTGTTTTATAGGTTTACACAGAAACAAATGGGATACTTAACTCATTTAGTATTTATACTAGAAACCATAATAGAATCAGATATGTAGAAAGCCTACTTTGGTCTAACTGCAGACGGATATCATTGACAGTTAATCTTTGTTGACCCACTGACTTCTGCAAACAATTAAATCTTATTGAAGTGCTTCCAGAAATCTTTAAACACTGAACTTATTCAATATATACAAACCCTAACAACTACACCTATTAAACTTAACGTTTGATACAACTTTCAAATTTTAATTTAATGTTATTCTAATAAATTATTAGTAACTTATCTCACATCTTCACATATTTTTTATGAACCTAATAAAATCAGTAAAACTGCATTGAACGGTTACAAATTCAATTTCTGATGAACAGTGAAAGGGATGAAGGACATTAGTAGAATTTTGGACTGCATGATAAACAATTCTCAACGCAAACCTGCTTTACTGAATCCATGACAACAGACAACAGAGCTTGCACTGTCATCTGCCTGATTTTATTGTCAGTTCTACAGCCTATACATAAATTACCAGTGAGATAATCTATCCAACACTGTGTGGTGCCAGGAGGATCAGTTTCCTTCATCCTCTTCAGTGCCTCGTCCAGCAAAACGTCTCCAGTGGGAGTGTCGTTCTTCACCAGCACTTTGCGGTTCAGCAGGCTCTTGCGCCGCATCCCTGCTTTCTCCAGTTCAAACCCGCCCTCGCAAACCCAGTTCTATTAATATTACACCCACGCAGACCGCTTGATAGGCAATCATTCCAGAAAGATGTGTATCCCTGTAACAAAATGTATCTGTGGTAGAATCAATTAGGATCTATAATAAAACTCTGATTTTATCATAAAACTGAATAACAAATCTAGTGCCAAAGAGAATTCTGACATTGATTTGGTAATCAAGCCTTTGACGGGTAAAATACAAACATCCATTATTTTGGATATGTTGCAAATTCACAAAGAAAAAAAAAAGTTAAAGTGGTTGGACATTAATGGGATTACGCAGATACTCATCCCTGATATGAATAAAGAGATAACATAGATTTTTATGACACTAATGGAACAGTTGGCTTTTTAGCTTTTCAAATGACATGAGATATGGAAATTGGATAACCAGGAGGAAATTTTAAAACTTTTAATAGTTCACAAGGATAATAATTAATTATAAAGAAAGAAGTTTCTTCTTAATAGTCCTACAACTAAAGTTCTTAATAAAAATTTTAAATTATTGTTACTAATTATAATGTGTAGTACAAAGAGTAAGTGCCTATTACTTTTGTTAAGAACAATGAAACAATGTTGCTAAGATTGGGTTATTAACTAATGCGCTGCAGTCCAACAATCATCAGATAGAGACCCTGTCACAATGCTGCATATCCCTACATTGTTGTGAGGGCACCTGTGTATTACATCTGCAGTGGTGAGTATGAGTATCTGCAGTGGGATCCAAACTTGAGAACAGCTTAGCTTTGAGACCACTGGAATCCCATTTTAAGACCTGAGAAGAAATGGCCAATCGTTTCAACAATGTTGTGGTTCTGATGAGAGGTGTTCTTTCAATTTTCATGAAGTACTGAGCTCTTATCACCAAATGATTAATCATTGTGGGATATTTCACATTCCCTTCCATTGTAACACTTAATCAAGAAGAAGAGCTCACAAAATTGAGTTCAAGTTATGGCTTATTATTAATAACAATCAATCAACCTACAACAAATAACCCAGACATACCAGAAAGCTGCCTTGCCAATTTTAAATTAACTTGATATTTTGGAAAACAAATAATTTATTTCAGTCCACATACGGTAGTTTTAGGATATAAAAATGGCCTGCAATTGTAAAAATCTCATCTAAAATAAAATATTCAATGTTTGCTTATTATTCCACAACTAAAATGTCATGACTAATGAAAAAATACAGTAATTCTATCTTGTCAATGAGCAAACTGCTTTATTTAGAAGACATCTTGTTTCATTAAAAAGTTCAACAGTTTGCTACTAAGAGCCAACAACAAACATTTAATTAAACTCTTACTTCTGTGTAGTTATTACTCTGATCATCAGACATGTCATTTCAATTGAAGTAAAGTGTCAATCTAAATGACAAGGCACTTAACAAAGCAAAGATTCTAAACAGCGCACTTCCTTTTAGAGTAAACAGCTAATCAATGGTATCAATACAACATTAAATACATAGAGAAACTTAAATATAAAAAGAAATAAGCTGTAGTCAAATATGGCATGACTTCCCCACAAAGTTATTAAAATTTCGGTACTTTGGGATTATACCGACCACACCAGTATGAAGAACACAAAAATAGAAATTTATAGAAACAAACATGATAGAACGAAAAAACAACTCTTCAATTACAAAATTACAAACTTACAAGCATTTCCAGGTATTGTGATCGGTATTGTTGTCGCTGTTATCTTATCTTTCTCGAGAATCCTGATTACGGCAGGCCGCGCGGCATCACGTGATTTGCACGGTACATCATTGCCTTTCCATTACAATTCAATTTATATTTCTGATTTAGCCCCTCTAGAATTTGATATTTTACTGATAGGTACTATCTCGAGGGATGTTTTTCTTTCGTCGACATCAGCGCGGGGCAGCACCGAAGGTGCTGTCGAAGCCCGCGCTGATGGCCGGAGGCACTCGCATTTTGGGTGGCGGAATGTGATCAAGAATAAAAACAAGTTTTGAGTGTTTTTTAAATAAAGAGTTTAGTTTGGTAAATGTTTGTTTTTGTTGAATTTTTGTGTTTGGAGAAATGTAGAGGTAAAACACGGAAGTACAACAAAGCGATGCACCAGCTGAACGGGCGGCGAGACTCTGCAATCACGTTATCTACTAGACGCTCGACTTTGACCTCTGTCTGAGGATGGGGAGGTGTTTGCGATAAGACAATTCCTGTTTTATATTGACGAAATATTGTTCTACGCTAATCTAGTAATCAGTAGAAACGAAATGTGAAATAACGATTCATGTCTGGGTGTGGTCGGTATAATCCCAAAGTACCAAAATTTCTTTTTAGATCTGTGTAGCCAAATTTATAAATTCCAGTACCATAAGGAATTAAAAGAACATGTTCCAACAACGCATTCTTTCACTTATTTGTGGTCAAAATTGAAAAAACATAAAATTTAAAATAATTAAAACGGAAAATTTAAGAAATATATATATATATATATATATATATATATATATATATTGTAGAACAATATAATTACGAGAATGAATTATTTTAGCCAAATTACAATTTCTTAAAATTTCATGAACTAATTGTTTTAATGTGTTGATTTAACATGTTCCCCTATCAATGCAATACCTTATGTCTTTTACCTGTCTCATAGCCTAAGAAAATATTTTCTAGCTTTTGATGCAAAAAACTTCATTTCAAATTGCACTTAGATGATCTTAGTCTGAATAGCAAAGTAGCCAATTAAGGTGACACTCATGAGTGTGGGCTCTCCCCTTAAAATCAGACTGTACAGAATGCTATACCAATAACGTGCTGAACATGTTTTGACACCATTGATGCAGGCCTAGCCTATTTTTAACATATCTCCTGATCCCATCATGGTCCCACTCTGAAATTTGTATGGAGTATCCACAAAATCATACATTAAAACATCCTATATATTTTGTTTTAATTAAAAAAACACTGACTCAAAAATTTCTTTGAGTTTCACAAAAAAATTACATTTTTACCCAAAATGTTAAAATTGGAAATCAAATTAAAGCCCATGAAATGACTCTTTTAAATGAACTATATCAAAGCAAAAGTGGAATTCATGATCTCAGAGATTATAAATAAACCAGCCAAATCTGAAATGGTCAAGTTAAAAACTATTTTTGATTGTTTGGAATGATCCTAACATTGCAAGTGCAATCGTAACGCAAGTTATGCCCGGGACAAGCAGTACGTGTGATCTGATGATCTGACTTTATTAAGTTACTACGGATAGTTGCAGACTGGTGCATCCCCAGCCACCTGTGATGCACAAACTGTTTCACGTCTTATAAATTCAACTGTAGGGCCTAATTTTCATCTCCTCACTACAAACTAGACACTAAATTTAAAGAAGCAAGATCATTATTTTGTAGCCATTTGAAATATTGTTCAATATTTACAAATACATTTTTGTCACAAAACAGCCATTCTTTTTTTAAAGTGAATAAAGAGAGTAAAAATAAAATTAATAATTATTTAATTCCAACTTGCTTAACTCTTGACTTAAATGTGCAAGCAATGAGTTCTACAAAAAATTTGTTAAATAAAAAAATGTTTTAATTTATTTTTAGAGGTCCTGAGTCAGCTGTTTCTTTAATCAGTAGAGAGATCATAATATTAAGTGTTTTGATTGTTGTTTTTTTCACCATCACTTTGAATCAGCTGATGAGTTGGAATATTTACTGCATCTAACAAGTTCTAACAGCTTTCATCTGACAGAATAATTCTTAAAGGTAAGTTATGAGTTATTTAAAATTCAGTATTTTAAAATTGTCCTTATTTATTGTCCCGTCCGTTACAAAAAAGAGAGTCTAACTGCATTTTGTTATGTCCTTAATATATATTTCTCATCATTACCACTTTGGAAAAGTAAGGTTAAAGCTTTCCTGTATTTACTTTAAATTTTTATGAAATTCATAATTGACATTTTGGTAACTTTTGAGTGTAACGGACGGGACATGTAACGGATGGGACAAATAGAAACTAGCCACAAAAATGAGATTTTTACAGGGTTAAATGGCAGAAAATTAGTTTTGAGTTTATTACAAAAACCCTTTCAAGTAAAGCATAGGCCTAGGCCTATATTCATGACATTAAATGAATTATTACACAAAAATAAATTACTAACAAACTTTATCATCATATGTATTGTTAAAGCTTGTAGATATTGCAAAATAAACATAACAAGTAATAAAAATAAGTTTTTAGGTTATGCCAATTAGGTAACTAGTCTTTTGTTAATTGAGAACCAACCAGATGATTTAACTCCAAATTTTTATTTCAGGTTTTAGACAAAGATTCCATTGAGATAGTTCTTTACTTTCTACATCATGGCACCGATTTACAAAAATCGAATGGAAAAGTGCCGTTGCACAGAAAAAAGGCTAACCCGGACACTTGGAAAGATCACTTGAAAAAAGATAGGGAGAGGAAGAATGCACAAGAGAGAAATTATGAAGCAGGAAAGACGTTCAAATCCAGAGATGATGGAAGAATATCGAGAAAGAGAAAGACTTCGTAAAAAGAGCAGCACGAGAAAGAAAGAGAAAATCTGACACAATGCCAATCAGTAAGAACCCTAGCCCTCTTGGTTCATATAAATGTACTAATACTCTAAAGAAGGCTGTTAAGAAGGTAAAGTTATCACTTCCTTATAGTCCTTCTAAAAAGTTGGCGGTTATCAATGATTTTTATTAATGATGTTCAAAAATCTGGGATGGTAAATTTGGTTATGTTTGAGCACAAGAAATCTCCTGCTAAACGCTATATCAGTGAAGAAACAAAACAAAGTGTTCTTTCCTTCTATGAAAGAGATAACATTTCCCGTCAAGCTCCTGGAAAAACGGGATAAAAAGTCTGTTAAAAATCCAGAAACTGGCAAACGAAGTTTGCTTCAAACGACATATGTTAATCACAATAAGTGAAGCATATGAAATGTTTAAGATGGAAAACAAGGGCTATAACATTTCAAGAAGTAAATTCTTTAACCTTCGCCCAGAAAACATATTACCTGTATCAAATATGCCACACAATGTTTGCGTATGCAAATACCACGCAAATTTTTTATTGGATTGTCACTGCTCTAGCCAAAACTTTTGAAAGTTCGAACTTCCCAAAAGATTACAAGGCTTTACTTGAAGAGATGTGTTGCAACACTTCTAATGGAGTGTTGTATGATCAATGAATGTTCTAAATGTAAAATGGACATACATGAAATTGTACCTACAGAATTTGATTTAAACATAACTATTAAATGGAAGGAGTGGCAGGAGGTTGACAAACATCTCACTGTACATGAAGTTGTGTCATCTGTTTGAAGATGCTTTGGAAAAAGCCAACAAGCAACTTGCTAAGTTCAAAACTCACTCATTTGTAAAAAATGTCCAGTTTAATCATTTTGAAAATCTAAAAAATAATGCTACGGATGAAAAAATTGTAGTTCAATTTGATTATGCAGAAAATTATTCAATCATCCAACAGGATGAAGTTCAAAGCGCGCCACTGGCAGCACAAACAAGTCTCAATCTTCACCTGTGTTATTTGGGGAAAAGACAAAAAAGTTGATTCCTATGCTGGTTGTAAGTGATGATCTATCGCACTCAAAATTTTCAGTGTGGACTTCTCTGAAAAACTATTTTTTGTCATTACGACTGCACCAATGTAAAGCACGCTGACTTTTTCAGTGGACAATTGTGCGGCTCAATTTAAGAACCGCTACATCATTTCTAATTTGTGCTATCTTAATGATGATTTAAACATGGAAGTTACCTGGAACAACTTTGCAGCTAGCCACGGTAAAGGTGCAGTAGATGGTGTTGGTGGTATTGTCAAAGGAAAGGTTTGGGTGGCTGTAAAGAGTAGACATGTAATTGTTAACTCAGCTAAAGAACTTTTATGATTGTGCCGTTCAGGAGTGTGATAAAATTAATTTTGCTATATGTTCCAAGTGAAGCAGTTGAAGAAAATAAAGCCTTACTTGACCCAAGATTCAGCAGGTCCCTAGAAATCACTGGGATCCAGTCATACCATGTGTTTGAGAGAGCAAGTGCTACACATGTTTATGCTAAGCGAACAGCTCTTTCAAAGAAAATTAAGATCAAAGCTTTAAAATCTTGTGCCAATAAGAGGCTAAGATACCATGAAGTTTACACTTCTTCAGAGGATGAAACGGCTCATGATGAAGATGAACCCTGGCCGGAACCACTGGAAGACAGCATGTCAGGTGATCAATCACTTGACCTGAACTCCAAACCCTGTTCATGAATCAGATGAAGTGGAAGAGGGAGACTGGGTGGTTGTCATTTATGATCAAGACTGGTATCCAGGTAATTTAAATTGACTCGTTTTACATAAGTTTTTTAAACATCTAACTGATATCTACGTTTTACGTCAAAGAATAGTTTGCTTAAATATTTAATATTAATGCCTAGCTTACAGTACATTGAATTTTTCAGGTATTGTTGATAGAAGAGACGAAAACTTTCTGTCAGTCAACTTTATGAGCAAAACTGGAACAAAATTCTTCTGGCCGGAGCCCCCCAGACATTCAGACGGTGAGGCAGACAACATTTTGTGCAAAGTGGACTCACCGCCATTCCCCATCTCCCAACGTCATTTCGGCATGGCCAAAAATACATTGAAACATATCCAGTCCCTGTATAGTAAAGTTAATTGAATGTTTTGTAAGCATGTAAAGAATTGTGTATAAAAATAGTAATAAGTTAGTATAAGCACATGTATGTGAAGATCTTTATTTTTTTGCTTATAAAAAGTTATTTCTTTTTTAAAAAGCATTTAGAGTCTCATTCAATGACCTTTTAGTTACCCATTATAGGTACAGTAATTCAAAACCCTGAAATAAACAATAATTAAGGCCACTTTAGCATAGTGTGAAATTAACCCGTCCCGTCCGTTACAAATAGATGTCCCGTCCGTTACAGGGTGAAAAAAGTAAATTTAAAACAAATAAAAAATTTGTACAAATAAGTTGTGATATGGAATTGATAGTTTACTTAATTTGTATAATACATGAATTTATTATTTTTAAGGAATATTTAGCCATGAATTGAACTGACGTTTTTGAATTATATGAATACGATTGAAACCCTTACTTCCAAACAGCGTCCCCGTCCGTTACATTTAGTAAAATATTTGTAATTCATAAAATAAGTACCTACAAAAAATATGACTTTGTATCTCACAATTCTGGGGACTTAATTCTGTTTATACTAACATCACAAATTACAGTTTTATCCATTTATTTGGATAATAAAGCCTTCTGATTAGTGATATACCAGTTAGAATGTCCCGTCCGTTACAAAAGAATGGCCCAAAAGCTCATGTTCCAAGCCATTGTTCTTGCATATTATGTTATTACTCACTAGCCTAACTTACACAAATAATTAACAAAAAAACTAGAAAAAAACTTATTCATCATTAATACCTTTTTCTGTATAAAACCAGCCTAGTCTACACAGTAATTTCAAATAGGCCTAACTATAATATAATTTGGTTCGATATTCTGGTATAAGTGGTTTAGATAACTTAATCGTGAATAGCCTATCGATGATTTGATTGTGGTGGTGGCCGCTTAGCTATTAAACTGCAGCCACTATTCTAACTAGCCTATGTAGGCTACTATTCTTGTTGTTAATGTATTATAATTTGGGTTGCATAAGAACTGTTATGTTAGTGATAAGTAGACTTTTAGAGTACTTAAATCTAGTTCTACTGCACAAATTCAAAGTTTATTTATTAGGGTTCTGCAATTAGGTTGGGCCTTTGTATCTCACAATATAGCCTATCAACAACATAATTTATAAGTTAAAATTTGTAAGTTAAGAATTGAACCTATATGTTTTGTATGAGCCACATCTTCACCATAATGTCAACATTGATAATACGTCTAATGTGCTTTATAAAACTACTCAGAAATCTACCTAATTTAAGTAATCTTACCTCTTTATCTTTGAGGCCAAGTAACAATACTTCCTCCATAAGAGTGAGTCTTGTTTCCTTTGAATCTCCATCTTCAGTATCTTCTTCCCTATCCGATTTTCTGTCTTCAAAATTCTCTTGACTTTCTCTTGAAGAAAGACCAGAGTTCTCTCGATTGATGTTACGTCTTTGCACAAGACCGTCACTGCGATTCATCGTTGGCACAAGCAATAAACTTGAATCAGAATTAGTACTAAGTACAATCACTCAATAATGTTTATTTCACCGGAAGGTAAGCATCATAATTTCTAAATTTCATAAAATAACTAAAATTTATAAAGATGGTGGAAATAAACTCTGTGTGACTGCTGATGTTTCACACTCTCCAACCCAAAACTCTTCTTGTGTCAACATATGATCAAGGGCTCTCCAATGCCATTCAAATACTTTATTCGATTCTTGTTTTTATTAATACGTATAACATGTATTAACATTAACATTATATAGTAACAAAACACACTATTTATGATTGGAACGTAGCAGGTTATAATGAGGCCATAAAAGTAAGTTCCTATATCACGAATACAAGTCCCTAGTAATTGCAGTCTAACATCTAAAGGGTTTTAATAATTTCTTCATGAGTAAAGTTAAAGATTTTATATATGATACACTTTATAGTGTTAATACTTACTTATTTAGTAAACAATCCTTGCACTGCATTTAATTTAATGCAATTTAATTTTGTTGCTATAAGTGTTATAAATATAAGTATTTTAGCATAATGTAAAAGCAAAGGTCCCCGAGACTGTTGCTAATTTTATGTTTATAACTTTACTTTCTTTTTAAATTGTTTACTACTGTACATCACGTAGCTCGTGTTTGGGTTATTATCATCAGTTGATATTTTGTGACAAAATGTCGCCCATACTGCTTGTTTCATTGCTTCTAAATCACCAGTGTTGCGTATAATGGCAAGACCGTAATAATTTTGCATTGAATCTATCGCACTATCAGTCAGCCTCCCTTTTTTCCACCAATTTTCAATTCATCGCTCAAGTTCTTCTCTTTAATGCCACGCCGTAACCTCCCCCCAATGCGTTTCTGAACATATCCGACGCACTTTTCTTTCTTCTCTAATTGTTAGGTCCAGGCTAATAGGCTTCGGGAAATACCATGCTGCCTCAATGTACTATTTTTTTCTTGACGTAGAAGTCTTGTAAGGATCTAGGATATCTTCTCGCTAAGGGTCCATCAGGCTTCCTTGGTTGAAGCTCCTTATCCAGGTTACATTTATGTTACCAATATACAGATAGTTACTTTGTTTTAAATAAATTTATTAATTGAGCTCAAAAATTGAAGTAATTGTAAAATCACAAATTAGTTGAATATATACATTATGTATAAAACTTATCGATAGGTTTAGGGTTTATTACCAGTAAAGGGCGTTGATTTAAATTAATTTAGTTTTGTCGGTATAATGTGAAAGCATAATTTTGTAATTTTTTTATAGTCGGGAATAGACTTCAAATATCCAAGAGTTATGTATCAATTTAATCAGCATATTACGAAGATTCATAATGAAACAAAACCTAAACATGATTTGTTTTAAATGTATTACATGTCCTCTTGAGATTTTCAATTTATTGACATGTCGGCACATTGATAAATTACAAGTAACAAAAATAATATTACACGTTCTTTTGGTAATATAGGAAATACCCTGCTACTGACCAGCTCTATAATGCCGTTGAGTATAGTAGATACTTCATCGTGTTTTGGTCCCCGGACGAGTGATTGGTCTCAGGAAGTCCGTTTTCACAATTTCCAGAGATTTGGGCGGGTGGATCACGATATACTGAACTGGGAACGTGGTAATTCTTAAAAAGATCTCTTCCGGTGGTTTGGGATGACATTTTCATTGTGTGCGTTAGGTTACAGGACGTTCTTTCTGATAAAACATTGTTGTTTATCTAAAAGAATTGTGTCCCTGGAGAAGAAAACGATCTTAAGGTTAGGTGTGTGATTGAATCGGTTCGTGGTTTTCGGCGATTCAGCTAGTTGGCCTCGTACAGATTCAGCCATGTGCGAAACTTTGCGGACATGTTAGCTAGATTCCGTGGCGTTTCTTCTTTTACATCTACGTTGTTGTCCTCTTTGTCTCATTGTTAATCATGAAGGAACGTCTCTGTAGATAGATCAGCGTGAAGGTGGCCCAGGCGGTGCTTTGGGACAACGCGCTCCGATAGTTCCTGACGTTCAGGCAATGGTTTTGCAGAGTTCATATGACCAGCTCTTTCTTCCCTCAATTTGGAATCACTTTGCCTCATGTTTTCCTGTGATTAGGCGGAATAATGTTCACAGTTGGATTGAAAATTGTATGGCCTTGCAGCGTATCTACGGAGGCAGCCGGTCTGTATAATCAACGTATGAAAAATAACTTTTTTCTCAGACAAACAGCTGGAGAACCCCATGTAGTTTGCGTTGTATTGACCACAACAATTTACAACATTTCCCGCGTTCACTTTGTGGTTTTGGGCATTGTCTACCCTCATGCGGGCTACCACAACGAACACATGGCAGTGTGTCCTGAAACCACAGTGAAAAGATTGGCATTTGTATCTCTGACCGGGCCAGATAGTTTCTTTCAGGCCTAACCTTAACACTGACAAAACAATAGAGTTAGTGAGTATATTTCAGTAGGGTTTCTCGATAGTCCCAAGTCACGTTCAGTATCAGGCAGAAGGGAGACTACCAAAGCCTTGTTTTACCTCTATTATTGGAGGTAGATGAAGCCTATGGAATTTCCGACGGACCAAAAATTTTTTTGGATTTTTTTTTACGGCGACGTGCCTCTGCTGGTAGGCCGTTGTTGTTTGACGGAGCGATCATTGAGTAATCCATTTCACTGATCAAACCATTGGTCATCACGAATTTTAAAATAAAAACTGTGCCACATAATTCAAGTGGATCCCTGCGTCACACATTTGAGGTTAGAAAACACACCGCATAGTAAGATCACAGTTCTAGGAGACGAAAACAAAAATTAGGTTTAACTAAATTATCTTCATGTTCCGCAATGGATATATTTAAACTTTTTCCTCTTTTAGAAGGCAAATATTTGATAGTTTATTGTCTTAATGTTATGGACAGTAAAACAATGCCAACGTGCATTCACAACGGGTTTACGCGTAACCATGTAAGCATTGGGAAAAATCTGGAGTAAAACAGAGTATTTTTCGTATTTAAAAATAATTGCAAAGAGATACCGCGCAGAAAACAAAACAAATATAAATGAACACTGACACGCATTGATATTATTTTGTTACTAAAACTATCGACACGTGTAATAAAACTATGTAATGGAATCGGTTGGAATCCCGAACGTACATTAGCTAACATGTCCTTGTGTTATAATAAAATTATAAAAGTATTTTGTAGAAAAATATGGTTTGCAATTCTTAATTTTTGAATGGATTTCTTACTAATGGTAGAAAAATGTCACTGAAATTTTACGGAAGGTTGGGAAATACATTTATCTTTCAAAACTGTCATAGATGCACTTTAAATTTTGTTTCTTTAAAATTATTTAAAAACTAGATTGATTATGATTTAAAATTTGTACAAAATACTTTTATAGTTTTTGGTATTTAAAATTAGTTTTGAATATTATTATCCTAACTATTTGATCATATGTATTTTCTATTTTATATGTGTGTTTTTCTGTTAACAATAACTGATTAATGCCTTAACCGGCGGAAAGCGCTTTTAAGAATAAATTAAATTGTGGAAGAAATAAAAATATCTCTTATATTAAATCTGGTAACTTCCATCAAACATACAAAGCAAAAAACATTTCCTTTAGCTGATTAACCATATCGATATATGTATAATGTGAACAATATACTCAGAATATGTTACACGTTTATGTCACGGTATTTTGAGTTTGTTCGAACCAATAAGGCAAACCTTATTTTTTCCATCTCTCTGCACTGTTTCAAAGATACGAGTAAGAAAAGTTGCCGGTTCATAATACGATAACAAGTATTATAGTGCGATGTCGAGCATAGAACTAAGTTCGCGTTATATGATTGTCTTTCTAAAATTGTTGTATCTATACGTTTCATTTGACGGGACTGTTAAAATAATTTTATCATTGGGGGGTTTTTAAGATATTGAATTAGACATATATGATTTATGGTTTGCTTTTTATTATAATACTATCAGTTAACAGAGGCTTTTTGTGTGATTTCCTATTGAATAATAAGTACGTCATTGGCAGGTACTGTTTAAATTGCGTAATAAACACTCCTGAAAAGAGGTGATGGACATTGGGAAGATTTGCCAGTCTCCCTGAAGTCGGAGAACTATTACAGTTTTTATGGTCACCAATGAAATACTCAAATTTTTATAAACATTCCATAATTTTGTAATGAATAATTCCAACAATTTATACAGTTCCAATTAATTTCATCTTTATAGGGTATCGATAAGTTGAAAAACAAAATATAGTCTTTCTAGAAGCTGTAACTCCATTTTAACCCCATGGATGTTTTTTGATCCTCATGATAATGATTCAGTTTTTAGATTTAAATTTTTAGGAATATTGGGAAGTTGGAGAAATAGCGCAGAGTGGGTAAACTAGTGAGGACTATTCCTTTAATCTATGGACATTGATATTTAGAATGTCGCAATTTACCTATTGATTACTCCATTAAACCTACGGAAATTTGCGGGCAGTCAGGATAATGAATTTGTGCTTTAAATAGTAATACGGGATGTGCCGGATCACTTGGGCCACCTCTACCTGTTATCGGCCAATCGAAATGAAATAGAATATTTGTTTTAACTGTAACCCCACATAAAAAAAAAATTAGAATATTATTTTTCAAGTCGGTTTAGGTCTACACGTCTTAAAATTACACTTTTGGAGGTATCGGAGTTGGCTTTTTTGAACAGTTTTCAAATCTAAACATAAGTATATTTTCAAATTATATTTTATTTATTGCATTAGACAATTTGTACAATTGTATGCATGTGTCAGTCTTATAACTAATTTAATTTAATTTATATAATATATTATTATGTAATTTATATATAATATTAATACTATTATGTATATTTTGTATTAAGTATAAATATTCATTTTGACACAAGTTACATTAATTGCACCTCTCTTTTTTTTACAACCGTCAACATTAAGATTGCTTTTATTTCGGTAACAGAAATTAACCAATAATTATTAATTAATTAATAATTATTTCGATAATTATTCTTCCCCAGCGATTTGTCATGAACACATCAACGGAATAAAGCACATTCAACACTCAAAAATCTCTTAATTGAGCTTTTAAACGTTTCTTTGTTGCCAATTATCTGATGCACTCCAGAAATCTGTTGATAACTTTGACATCAACCTAAGATGATATTTGTTCATACGCCATCGTTCTGTAAGACTGAATTATCAAGTTGTTCCTTCCTCTCATGTTGTATCCTGTGTCAACTCACATTTGGATTGATAATAAAGGACTTTCTTCAGGATATAGAAGCAATGTAAAGTCAGTGATCACCAACTCCTGAACTCATTCCTGCACGACTCTCCACATTTTAAATTTGCAATCATCATGACTGCCTTCTTATAGTATTATCTGTATTACTCTTTATTTTATAGGTCCCTGAATCCTGCTTTACTTAGCACACAGTACTTTTTAATAATATTTAGCCATATCTAAATGATTTTTGTTTATTCGTTGGGACTGTACTTTTATTTACAGGATGGATTAAAAAGGTTTGCGCATCATCGGCACAAGACTGTAAAGTACAGAAAAAGATGAACTTTTCAATTCCCGCTGTACACTGTACAGAAAATATGATTGGTCTAGAACAAATACAACATTGAGGAACCCCTTACTTTAGTTACAGCTTCATAAAAGTGTCAATTTATATTTGTAAACAATGTAAGGAGAGATTCTGTAAGAGATATAAGAATAAACGCCGGAGGCCAGTGACTTTTGTTAAGTCATCGCTAACTGTCCATCCACCCAAGGACACCAAGTCGGTCCCACGGGAGCCCTCTAGAGGATGCGATGTGACAGCCGAGACATGAAGCGTGTGTGAGATGAGGAAGATCACGAAACTGTGTCGGCATCAACCCTAACACGCTATTTTATTCTTAGTTAATTTGTCTCTTCTTAATGTTTTAATCAGAGCCTGGATCTGTTGTTCTTAATATACTCTCACTTTCGTTCATGGTCTTCCGGGCCGGATGTAGTTCTCTAGCCCTATAGATTTAATATGCTATAACACCAATAAAGTTGTAAATTCAAATTGTTCATTGAAGATTTTCATTAAATTTATTTATTTAAGTTGTACATTAATTTTTTCAGTTAACTTTGTCTCTGTAATTTTCTTATTAAATCTCGTCTTTGTAAAAACTGCGTAGATTCATTTGTAAGGTGGACTAGCTTTTACATTGTAAACTTAGTGTACCCGTAGTATATTTTACACTCTCAAAAATCTGTACCCTCGTTACCCTCTCATCTACTGGCGTTGCAGGTGGCCGAATAATTTGTACTCTCGGATCACATTCCATTCAAGGCCTAATCTGTTTACGTGTCCATCTCGATGCAACTCAGTCTAGTGTAATACTTTCTTTCATAAAAAAATTTTGCCAACTAATAACTCAGATACACAATTTTTATTTTCACAACTGTAGCTTTTATGTTGTTAGTCATGCTTTGTCGATCGAATCTAAATTTTGTGCTGGTTTAACATTTGCCTTACGCTGAAAAAATATACACCAACCCTCGAACGCTGTCTTACATTTTTGTTATTGAATAAATGTTATAAATTAAATGTTTTAAACTAGTTCTTTTTAACATGGGTTGAGGAACAGAGAACATACGCATCTGGGGTTATGTGTGCAGAAATTAATTACAGATTTTTCTGAACTACGTTTGCTTTAAATGTTACTATACTACCAAGCAAGATTACTATATAGAAACCACTTTCACTATATTTAATTCAAATAGTTAGACCAAACTTTTGTTCTGCTATATCTAGTAATACACCCAACTAATACGGAAGCAGTTTGAGGTCAAGTTTCGTACACATTTATATTTTTTATATTGTAGTTTATTATGACCATTTTAGTATACAACACATAAAATTTGACATAAAAGACATGTAGTATTAATTTGAATATAACAGTACATGGTGTTGGCACTTAAATAATTGATTCATTTATTTTTTTAAAGTTTTTTTTATTGACGATGGAAGTTTTGACAGGATAACAGGATTTTGGACATTTGTCATCGTTATAGTTACAAAAGGTATAAAACAATGTTCCGAGGATTGAAATCTATCCCATTCGTCAGGTGGAGAAGGTAATAAAAAATAAAGAACAGAAAGAAGAAAAGAAGGGAAAGAAAAGGGTGCAAACATACTCAAGAGCTGCTTGGAGTCTAGTGTAGGCGTTCTCACTACAGAGAAGCAAGTCCCGAACACAAGTCACGAGTACGAGAAACACAATCACACATCACACCGGCACGGATAATAGTGGGATATATCGTCCAATCAGGTTTTGGGTTTGTTTCAACCTTTTATTTCCCTTCTTTTCTCCTTTCTTTTCTCTATTTCTGTATGTACTATTTCTATATCTCTCCCACCTGTCGAAGAAGATAGATTCCATTCCTCGAAACGTTGTGTTACCTTTTGTAACCATATTGATTCATGTAGTAACAGCAGAACATATAACGTGTATACATTGTTATTGGCATTATTTTTGTGTACTGTTTATAACAGGATGTGTACAGTGCATCCTCAAAACTGTCTCAGTTAACTGCTAACTGATTGTAATTGAAGTTTACTTTGTAGATATTGAAAGTAATTCTGTTCAGTAAGAAGTTTCTGTTTATCTATTATACCCAACGTAAAGCAAATCAAGTGAAGAGCTGTTTTGAAAATAAATATATGTACTATTTATATAAAAAAATCAACCAAGTAATGTATAAAACTGTTTGATCACCTTATTATCTTCATAGGTTGTTCAACAATGGAACAAAATATAATCTGGGCTTTTTCAAGGAAATTGGTTCCTGATGCAAATATCAACCATGCCTCATTACAAAATATCATTATAAACAAGTAAATCTATTTACGAAGATTCCATGACACAAATGAAGTTAATTTTCGGAGATCTTTATGGAAAAGGTGTATTGAGAGGACACGGAATCTAAAATACTCGTTCTTTGAACTGTGATTTTCGTTGGCTCTCTCATAATAAGAGTTTGAATGCTGCCATCAAGGACGTAGCCAGCGAGGGGGTTCAAGGGGTCCGGACTTCCCCCGATTTTTGGTTGTTTCAATTACTTTTTTAGTAAACGATTATTATTATTATTTAAGTAATTCAGTATTACTGACATGTACTGCTGCAAGATTGTTCTCAACACAGATACGGGTTAAGAACCTTTTAAGGAACAAAATGAGGCCTTACTCTCTGTCCGCTTTGGGAAATGTGAATTGTCTTGACCCCTAGAACTTTTCCTGACCACGATATTGGCTGCCATCACACAACTCTGGTTGTCGAGGAAGAATAAAATAATTACAGAAACATATTGGTGATGCAAAGACAAAGTGTTTGCTTTGATTCTAGGTCCTTGATCAAAGCAAATAAAAAAGCTGAAGAAGCGATGAAAAAGGCTGAACTGAACAAGATATGAGAAGGGCTAGGGTGTTTGAAAGATGTAAAAGAAAGCTCGAAGGCCTGAAAGATGAAGAGAAAACCTATGGCACTAGAATCAATGCAACGAATTGAGTTTATTTAAAATTTTATGATTTAATTCGAACTTGATTATCTAAAACGTTGTTTTTCAGGGTAAGGCACAAACGTCTGTAAACCACAATTTCCTATCAACTAAATGACCTATTAAATCTATTTTAAAAATTATTTCACTATAATAGTAAATTCAATGTAAATTTGCATACTACAATTATAAAACGAAGATAGCAAATGAATACTCTTTTGAAGAAAACATTTAAAATTTAAATTCTGAAAAATGTTTTATAAAATAGATAAGAATGCCACTTTTATAACTGTTTGAACAAGGTAAGTTGTTTGTGCCCCTATGTACCTAATATACATTTTTTTAAATCGCACAGTCCTTAGTAAAAGTATACAAAAATATTCATGAATAGTTCAGACAAATGGGGTCTTTGTGGCGTACAATGGACGTAGTACGCGATTGAGCAGCGGACTTAGATAATGCCAGAACAGCCCACTGCACTGTGAATAAAATGGTACCAAGCGTAAATTAACATACAACAGAATATTTTATGCGTTACTTTGGCGGGTTAACGTCCGCCTGTTCCCTTTCTATGTACTTTGTGCATTCGATTTAATAATAAATATAATAAATTATTCACCTTTCATAGCATACATATTATGATATAACACTGATTATTATTATATAAATATAATTATGTAACACTAATACATCATACATTTGTATATTTTAGTGTTGTTATTGACTGTTGATTGATTTTAATTACATGTATGAATTTATATAGAGGTAGAAACATCGATTATTGTAACAACATCAAATTGTTATCGATTCATTTTGCTAAAGATGAAATAGCCTATTATGGTTATAAAATTATCATCGAAATGAAATACCCATGTTTTATGTAATGATACAACAAGAAAGCGTTGTGTTGAGATTAAGTTTTTTTTTGTAAAACATACACTTAAATAAAAATCATGTTTATACTTACCAATGTTACAGATAAGCTTAAAGCAAAATACGGGGTTTATTGAACATTATTATCCTATTGTTTATATAAATATTTTACTAAGAACAGTTTATAATCCTTTAAAAATTGGCAAAATTTGAAGTTTTAGTATATTATTCACTAGAAAAACATATTAAAATGTTATATATGAAATATACGCTTAGAGATTTCATTGGGTCTGGTTCGATTACTTCACCCAACGACCCAAACATTAGTTTAGTTTTAAATAAGAGGGTCGTTGGCCCAGCGATCAGTGGTGTAATCGGGCCGATTTCTTAATAAATTTCATATGTAGTTTACTTATTTATTTACATGCTCATATTAAGATCTCTGGAAAGATGAATACTGGTAATTTTTTCAAAAAGTATTTTAATATCAAATAAAAAAAATTTTGTTATAGTACGATGATCCGTACTTGTAACATTTTAAGTCATATCATATATCGTACAAGCATCATATACTGTATATCATATAGACTATAAGCATCTGCCCATCATGATGGATTTGCCAAGAGATAAACAAACTTCAGTTATTCTTAAGCCCGTTTCTTTCTGTATTTCCAACCACTATTTATTTATATTAGTGTATTCTTACAGCCATATCAATAACAAATTAAGTACATTGCAAGACGGCATCACTCAAAGTTTAATGCAGATTAGTTAAATTTTTAGTTGAGATTGGTGCAATATTCATAATATTCATCCCAAGGATGCTAAGGAAGTCAAAGTGAAGACAACATGGGTAACAAATTGTGTGTCTCATGCTACTCTTGAGACACGCATGGTAGTAATTGTTATTTATACAGTATATGTGTTAGTGAGATGAAAGTGCTTAGTAGTTAACTTACGTCCATTGCCAGAGTTATGTTTTACTAATAAATAGATCAAAATATGTTTTATAAGATTCATTAACACGTACAGTATACTTAATACTTTTTAGTATTAGTTATAAGTTCTGAGACGTGGCGTAATATGTAAAACTAACAGTCCACAATACAGAATCCTTATCAGAAAATGTTCTATTCGTGGATAACCTATATTCACGATAACCTAATAGGCAGATGATATTAATTTTGGATATAAAGGGATATCTGCCTGCAATACGACAAAAACAACTGTTCAGTAATAGATTTCACTTAAGAGAATGATGCATTTTATGTTAGACGTGTATTGAAACCAATAAATATAATATCACCTCAAGTCAATTTCCTCAAATACCTGTAAAATGTATTATGCGACTTGTGCTAGATATAGAATTTATTAATATAGGTTATATTTTGATGATGGTATCTGATATATTTGACTTGAGCTTGAACATTTCCTAAAAACATGGTAAAATATTATAGTTCATCAATAGTTAACCTACTCTATGATCAAACAAGTATAGGTACCCGAGTTTGAACATTAACCACAAGTTTGTAAATGCTGTTTGCTGTTTATAACATGAGAATTCTAAAACAGCTTTCACCACCTCAATAACTAAGATTTAATTATTCCTAGCTATAATAAATTATTATCCATACATGATGGAGTTTATACACTAGAGAAAGCGTTGTGTATTTGAAAGTTATCATACCATCAGTGTTGTACAAATAAACCCTTAAATCTAATAGGCTACTGATATTGTATTTTCATCTCAAGATAACAGTAAAACATTACATCGAACTTTCTTCCGACTGTGCTGGAAGGAACATTGCACAATTAGAATATATGAGTCAAATAAATTTATGCACTACACTAATAATGTACCTGTAGGCATATAAATCTGAACATGAAAGGAAGATCCACCCCCAGCCCTTTATTTACATATGGTAAGTTACGAATCCGACCAATACTGAGTACGGAAAAAAAACACAGACGATACAATAATTCTGCATTAGAAAACTCACAGGCTGAAACTTTGCTAGCCAACGGCCAAAGTCCGACATACCAAGAAATTATTGCCCTGATGGAAATCACTCTTAAACGTTAGTACAAGCAATAAAAGAGATAAGCAAAACATTTTGTCAACTGGGCCATTTGTAGTCTTGTTATAATCTGTAAATAAATGTCAGCGGCATATCTCTATCGTTAAAATGGCGTTGTTCATAATCTACGTGAACATTGCCTATTTTATGTTAACCTTTCATTCGAGATTAGTGCTGTTTATTGCCGTGTAAAGTTAGTTGATTGTAATGTCCTGCATAAATCAGATTACAGACGTAGTGTCGCCAAGGTCCGCTAGAGCGCTCTGCGAGCAACAGTCTAAGCGCGCTCCTCACCCACTGCTTTCCACTCAGTCGCTACTTGATCGTGCGGCGTTCGCGAGCTGGTGGTTCTGTGTTACGTTTATAAGGATTGTTTGCACTCATAAATTTACTGGTGAGTCCTTCATTTTATTAACCACAGAAAGTTAGTTCACTTTTGTTATTAGTAGTTTGAAAATTCAATTGGAATTGAATATTTTATAAATTTTGTTTGGAAATTTTAGAAAAATTCGACGATCTTATAAAATTAATGAATCTATCCTATAAGAGTTTAAATAATGGACTAAGCACTTTCTGTAAATGAGCCTAACGAGTTTTATTCGTATATTTATTTTTTTGAGTGGAGTGTTCAATAATTTGTTCTTCTAAATCAGTAGATTATTTACAAATAATGCAAGTCTACAGTTAGAAATCATATTTTCCACGTGAAATTTAACTGCAAAACTACTATAACAACAATGGTTATATTTTAAAAATTTCTATAAAGAATCTACATAGATTTGTTTTAAATATATTATAATATGATGTAGTTAGCGCCTCATGTTACCCATTCACGACGAGGCACACACAACACGGAGAAACAACAGTGTGTCGTAAATTAACGTAATTTATAACCAGTTACAGAGGCTTTGCTAATGATAAGGCTGTGTCACCGCAGCTCTTATCTCTGGCCGGACACCTGTTGCGGCTATCGATTCGGCAAAAAGTGAAAACCTGTTGGTTTTGCCGTTCTGGGTCATCCGACCGACCCGACCGGGCGCGGCGCACCGCGCGTTTCAAAACCACCCGCTAATTAATCGTCGCTATCGATTAACATTAACGCGGCGCAATTAACGAGTCGAGGACGGTGGACGATATCGTGTACGAGGCTCCGCGATGTGGCTGCCGAGTGGAGTCGGAGTACGGTTAGAGGTAGAGCGAGTCGCTGCCCTAGTTAGTAAGGCCATATCTTTCACATTCTGCCTTGTCGGTATAGTCTGGTGGTCGCAGAATAGACCAGCTGTCTTTCAACGGAATCATAATCTAAGAATTCTTGTACCTTTGCACGAGTACGGCGTCGAATTTATTCACATAGTGGAGTTGTCTATCAAAGATCGCATTATCCAGATTCACTTAGAAAATTCATAGTTGACAGGTTTGAGATAAAAACTGAAGCAATGGCAGTTGAAATAGAGATAAACTGTGAATTGACCAATTAAATAATACAAAACGTTTTCACTTTACAATATTATCATTATTGTATGTTTGTTTGAATCTACAAGTTGTTGCTGTTGTGGTTATTTTAGTTGACAATATTTTACTATTTTTGTTACCAATTATACTTTAGCACAATTCACAGCATAAAGTGCTCGTAAAAATGTAAGCTACTTGTCCTTCTTATTATTAGATTAATTCCTGGCCATTAGCGAATTTCAAATAAAAGTTCGTTATTAAGCTCCTTTCTACCTGTGAAGGAGTTCACAGATGCAGCTTTTCAAATATATGCGTATAATATTTACTTTATTGAACTTTTCCTGCAATAAAAATATTAACTTATGTGTAAAAAGTGTCTCTTTTGAGTTTTTCACTTATTGTAAAGACATATGATTCTTGTCCGAAATAGAAACGCCAATACTAGTATACTAGAGTTTGAGTGTTAGGGACGACTTGGTTGCTTTTACTCTTTTATAAAGGTATTTTTCTTTCATTCATTGTTACTAACGTTCATGTAATCAATAGTACACCACTGAAAATTAGGTCCATCGATGTTTTTACCGGACCGAATGTCAGTCTGATCAATCTGTCAGTATTGAAAATGATACCGTGGTTTAGCAATCAGTGTAAATCAATCATTTACGTATCATCGTACAGTAAGGACATATCGTATTTCATGTGTGATGATATTCAGGGTGTCGAATTGAGAAATATATGATCTGTTCCAAGGACACTAGTTTTTTTAGTGCGAAAACTATATTTTTTTTTCCGCCAAGAGAATAGCATATTAGGCTCTTAAAAATTTAAAAAATCTGCAACATAGACCAAGTGTATAATAAAAGCTACATAAAAAATCTGCAACATAGACCAAGTGTATAATAAAAGCCTCACAAAAAAATCTGCAACATAGACCAAGTGTATAATAAAAGCTACATAAAAAATCTGCAACATAGACCAAGTGTATAATAAAAGCTACACAAAAAATCTGCAACATAGACCAAGTGTATAATAAAAGCTACATAAAAAATCTGCAACATAGACCAAGTGTATAATAAAAGCTACATAAAAAAGGTTAATTCTAAAAGAGACCATGTGCTCCTAACTCTACTTCCCTAAATTCGGGCTTTTCATTTAACCAATTTTCATTTTTACCCAGTGCACTATTAGTATTTTCAAAAGTTCTGTTTGATCAATTTTGAACATGTGGCTTAATACTCTGTGATAATAGTGACCTTAAAAAGGACAATAATATGTGTGGTTATGTATAATTTTAGGGTTATTAAAATGTAGAGCTCTTTTAAAATGTAAAATCTATTCTTACATGTAAAGTACATTGTATACATCGTCTTCGGTTAATCCAAGGACTATAGCGTCTAAAAAAGTGAAACACTAATATGTAAAGGGTATTAAATAATCGACCGATCTATAAAGTACTTTAAAGAACATGATGGACCGATGCTGTATAAAAACATATTTCCGTCTTTTCTTTTCTGTAGGCCGATTTAAAGGGTCTTTATGGCTACCGAATTGCAGTGATGTAGTTAGAAACGTAAAAAAGAATCTGAGTGGGTTTTGGAAGTCATACATATGGTCAATAGAATACAAGCCAAGATAAAAAGCTTTTATTGTGAATATAAAAAGTATAAATTATCTGGTTGGCAAAATACTACTAGTACACCTTGGTTTAATGTTTTCTTTTATATTTTAGACTTTCATTTGAGATGACATGCTGGGAAGGAGGGAGGGGCACAAAATCCCCTTCTTTCGTTACGCCACTGCTGAATTGTAGGAAGCGTGATGGCGTTGCCTACAATACACCGCCCAGCACGGGTGTGCTATGCTAGTGGGCCAACAACTGTGAGAGTTTGCTCACCTATTAGGAAGAGAGCGGCCTATCTCACAAGTCGGTGTGTACTCAAGCTCTTAACGCGACAGTCCTTGTTCTTACCACTTACTCAATCTGTGTACGACATTTATACTCGTTACTATACGATACATACAGTAGACCGCCCAGCACGGTTGTGCTATGCTAGTGGGCCAACAACTGTGAGAGTTTGCTCACCTATTAGGAAGAGAGCGGCCTATCTCACAAGTCGGTGTGTACTCAAGCTCTTAACGCGACAGTCCTTGTTCTTACCACTTACTCAATCTGTGTACGACATTTATACTCGTTACTATACGATACATACAATACACCGCCCAGCACGGGTGTGCTATGCTAGTGGGCCAACAACTGTGAGAGTTTGCTCACCTATTAGGAAGAGAGCGGCCTATCTCACAAGTCGGTGTGTACTCAAGCTCTTAACGCGACAGTCCTTGTTCTTACCACTTACTCAATCTGTGTACGACATTTATACTCGTTACTATACGATACATACAATACACCGCCCAGCACGGGTGTGCTATGCTAGTGGGCCAACAACTGTGAGAGTTTGCTCACCTATTAGGAAGAGAGCGGCCTATCTCACAAGTCGGTGTGTACTCAAGCTCTTAACGCGACAGTCCTTGTTCTTACCACTTACTCAATCTGTGTACGACATTTATACTCGTTACTATACGATACATACAGCAGACCGCCCAGCACGGGTGTGCTATGCTAGTGGGCCAACAACTGTGAGAGTTTGCTCACCTATTAGGAAGAGAGCGGCCTATCTCACAAGTCGGTGTGTACTCAAGCTCTTAACGCGACAGTCCTTGTTCTTACCACTTACTCAATCTGTGTACGACATTTATACTCGTTACTATACGATACATACAGTAGACCGCCCAGCACGGGTGTGCTATGCTAGTGGGCCAACAACTGTGAGAGTTTGCTCACCTATTAGGAAGAGAGCGGCCTATCTCACAAGTCGGCGTGTACTCAAGCTCTTAACGCGACAGTCCTTGTTCTTACCACTTACTCAATCTGTGTACGACATTTATACTCGTTACTATACGATACATACAGCAGACCGCCCAGCACGGGTGTGCTATGCTAGTGGGCCAACAACTGTGAGAGTTTGCTCACCTATTAGGAAGAGAGCGGCCTATCTCACAAGTCGGTGTGTACTCAAGCTCTTAACGCGACAGTCCTTGTTCTTACCACTTACTCAATCTGTGTACGACATTTATACTCGTTACTATACGATACATACAGTAGACCGCCCAGCACGGGTGTGCTATGCTAGTGGGCCAACAACTGTGAGAGTTTGCTCACCTATTAGGAAGAGAGCGGCCTATCTCACAAGTCGGTGTGTACTCAAGCTCTTAACGCGACAGTCCTTGTTCTTACCACTTACTCAATCTGTGTACGACATTTATACTGGTTACTATACGACGCATACAGTAGACAGTTACTATACGATACTCCGTTGACCTTTCCAGCAAGAATTCGTGCGCAGCTTATTCATGACCGTATACAATGTTGGTATACACTTGTCTTTAAAACTTGTACGTTGTGTTTCGCGTCAACTTAAATTTTCATAACGTTATTTAATACCGACAATAACATTGTTTGTTTTTGTTTGGGAATTCTGAAATACAGAGATTTATGGTTTTCGTACGGTATGTTGATTTATTTTTAATCAGTTCGGTTCAGAAAGATACGTACTAAACTGATTTACACAATGTTTTGGAAAGAGAGCACGCGAATTCATTATAATATGTTATCGGTATTTGTAAGTGTACCTTTTGATTCATCATCGATCATACTCCTCATATGATAAGCCTTACATCGGTCCAGTTTTATCAGCCATAATTGTGGGGATAAACTCTAATCGTAGAAGAAAGTGTGCTTTTGCGCTGTTTCAATTTCAGGTAAAGCTCCTAACACAGAGTTCAAAGCGAGTAGTCTAACTTAAAATGCCCATAAAAGATTTTTAGGAAGAATTAATAACCACAAAACTGTTACTTGACTGTTAGTCGCCTTACTCAATCAGAAGATAGACTGAAACCTTGTTGGAAATTGGGGATAAAGGAATTTCTTTCAGAATTTCGCTATTTTTTTCCAATGTTTCATTCTTTAATCCACTTAGTCGTTGTTACTCTTATTTTGAAGAATAACAGTCTGATTGGTCGTCTGGTGAAGTGTAACATTGGGCTACGGCAGTGAAGATATTAAACGTTCTGAATAATCCAGGTCTGAACTAAATTGCCGAAAATTTTCTAAGATAGATTATACAAATTTATTACAGTTTTGAAGAATAACAGTCTGATTGGTCGTCTGGTGAAGTGTAACATTGGGCTACGGCAGTGAAGATATTAAACGTTCTGAATAATCCAGGTTTGAACTAAATTGCCGAACATTTTCTAAGATAGATTTTACAAATTTATTACAGTTTTGAAGAATAACAGTCTGATTGGTCGTCTGGTGAAGTGTAACATTGGGCTACGGCAATGAAGATATTAAACGTTCTGAATAATCCAGGTTTGAACTAAATTGCCGAACATTTTCTAAGATAGATTATACAAATTTATTACAGTTTTGAAGAATAACAGTCTGATTGGTCGTCTGGTGAAGTGTAACATTGGGCTACGGCAGTGAAGATATTAAACGTTCTGAATAATCCAGGTTTGAACTAAATTGCCGAACATTTTCTAAGATAGATTATACAAATTTATTACAGTTTTGAAGAATAACAGTCTGATTGGTCGTCTGGTGAAGTGTAACATTGGGCTACGGCAGTGAAGATATTAAACGTTCTGAATAATCCAGGTCTGAACTAAATTGCCGAACATTTTCTAAGATAGATTATACAAATTTATTACAGTTTTGAAGAATAACAGTCTGATTGGTCGTCTGGTGAAGTGTAACATTGGGCTACGGCAGTGAAGATATTAAACGTTCTGAATAATCCAGGTTTGAACTAAATTGCCGAACATTTTCTAAGATAGATTATACAAATTTATTACAGTTTTGAAGAATAACAGTCTGATTGGTCGTCTGGTGAAGTGTAACATTGGGCTACGGCAATGAAGATATTTAAACGTTCTGAATAATCCAGGTCTGAACTAAATTGCCGAACATTTTCTAAGATAGATTATACAAATTTATTACAGTTTTGAAGAATAACAGTCTGATTGGTCGTCTGGTGAAGTGTAACATTGGGCTACGGCAATGAAGATATTAAACGTTCTGAATAATCCAGGTTTGAACTAAATTGCCGAACATTTTCTAAGATAGATTATACAAATTTATTACAGTTTTGAAGAATAACAGTCAGATTGGTCGTCTGGTGAAGTGTAACATTGGGCTACGGCAGTGAAGATATTAAAACGTTCTGAATAATCCAGGTCTGAACTAAATTGCCGAACATTTTCTAAGATAGATTATACAAATTTATTACAGTTTTGAAGAATAACAGTCTGATTGGTCGTCTGGTGAAGTGTAAACATTGGGCTACGGCAGTGAAGATATTAAACGTTCTGAATAATCCAGGTTTGAAACTAAATTGCCGAACATTTTCTAAGATAGATTTATACAAATTTATTACAGTTTTGAAGAATAACAGTCTGATTGGTCGTCTGGTGAAGTGTAACATTGGGCTACGGCAGTGAAGATATTAAACGTTCTGAATAATCCAGGTCTGAACTAAATTGCCGAACATTTTCTAAGATAGATTATACAAATTTATTACAGTTTTGAAGAATAACAGTCTGATTGGTCGTCTGGTGAAGTGTAACATTGGGCTACGGCAGTGAAGATATTAAACGTTCTGAATAATCCAGGTTTGAACTAAATTGCCGAACATTTTCTAAGATAGATTATACAAATTTATTACAGTTTTGAAGAATAACAGTCTGATTGGTCGTCTGGTGAAGTGTAACATTGGGCTACGGCAATGAAGATATTAAACGTTCTGAATAATCCAGGTTTGAACTAAATTGCCGAACATTTTCTAAGATAGATTATACAAATTTTATTACAGTTTTGAAGAATAACAGTCTGATTGGTCGTCTGGTGAAGTGTAACATTGGGCTACGGGCAGTGAAGATATTAAACGTTCTGAATAATCCAGGTTTGAACTAAATTGCCGAAAATTTTCTAAGATAGATTATACAAATTTATTACAGTTTTGAAGAATAACAGTCTGATTGGTCGTCTGGTGAAGTGTAACATTGGGCTACGGCAGTGAAGATATTAAACGTTCTGAATAATCCAGGTCTGAACTAAATTGCCGAACATTTTCTAAGATAGATTATACAAATTTATTACAGTTTTGAAGAATAACAGTCTGATTGGTCGTCTGGTGAAGTGTAACATTGGGCTACGGCAATGAAGATATTAAACGTTCTGAATAATCCAGGTCTGAACTAAATTGCCGAACATTTTCTAAGATAGATTATACAAATTTATTACAGTTTTGAAGAATAACAGTCTGATTGGTCGTCTGGTGAAGTGTAACATTGGGCTACGGCAGTGAAGATATTAAACGTTCTGAATAATCCAGGTCTGAACTAAATTGCCGAACATTTTCTAAGATAGATTATACAAATTTATTACAGTTTTGAAGAATAACAGTCTGATTGGTCGTCTGGTGAAGTGTAACATTGGGCTACGGCAGTGAAGATATTAAACGTTCTGAATAATCCAGGTTTGAACTAAATTGCCGAACATTTTCTAAGATAGATTATACAAATTTATTACAGTTTTGAAGAAACCCTATTAAAGGTAATAGCAAGCCATTTGACAAACAAAATAGTTAAGGATACTTCAATAAATATATAATTTTAAAACAGGTATACTCTCGAAGTTCTACATTGCATGGCGGACAAGCTCTAGTATTACGCTGTACTGATAAGTTTCCATGGGGTGTTTAGCTGAACTCGCATTATCATTCTGTTAATGTTTCATTAAAGAGAGTGCTAGCTGGTTCCAGGTATTAATTCTACTTTAGCTGGAGAGGGAGGGATTTAAAATGCGTGCAATTTAAGTGTAGAAAATACTCAAGGTTTACTGTACTCAAATAGTGAATATAACTTTTGTTACGCATGCATTCGACGAATCGGCATAAAAATAGTAAATTTGTAAGTAAATTGTTACAAAAAATATTTACTTCAAGCTGCACCCCACATTCTCGTGAAAACAACATCATAAAATTGTACAACCTTGTTTACATTTAAGACCTGCACACTTCTTCTTCTGTTTCATGTTTTGTTACTATACGCTGTTGTTTACTCCAGGGGTGTTTGTGGTTTCGACCTAGTCCTGTCAGTTATAACTTTGTGTCAAATGTCCTACTTTTATATAGAGAAAAAAACTAGAGGTTAAAATTTGACTTGTAAACGACAAAAAAACTACGAGATTATTTTGAAGAAATATTTAACTTGTTGGTGTGCAAATGCTGGTTTGAATGATTGGTTGTAGTGAATTGTTGTTTTTATAAGCAAAACTTAATTGCGAAAAGGAATGTTTTCCAACGTGCATGTGCGAATTCTAAATTAAATGGAAGCACATTTATCTTGGATGTAGTTCAATTAGATTATGGGTTCCTACAAATGTATTGACAATAGTTTTTAGGCAATACTGAGTAACTCTAGTCTGGATGAAAAATGGTTCCTAGAAAAAATTGATAAAGTAAGAAACGAATGAATAAACGACTAGTAATGGTTTATTTATATTTATCTATCCAACATTCTGGACATTTAACCATGCATATTTATTGTTGTAGCTTGTATTAAATACGTGTTTTTAAAAGATAAAAATTCTTGTTTAATTTCCATTGTGAAGGGCAATTTTTCCGATGACTTTTTTTGCGATTTAAAAAAAGTGTTTACCTGGGATACTTTAAACAAGAATTTAAAATGCCTAACGTAATTTTTGCTCGTGGTTGCTTCATTAAATGTAAACATTAAAATTGTTATTTAACAAGTTTACAGTTGAGACTTCTGATTGGTCCCTACTGGAAGGACAAATTAGAGTTTACAGTCACTGTAGAGATATATATCATTGAAAGCCTGGGCTGCGGCAAACAATATCGTTTTAATGCATTTTTAGTTCTGAGATATATTGTTTAAACTTCGCATGATTATTAGAAAACTATTTTCTTATGAATAACTAGTATTAAAGTTTATTTAATAGATATTGCGTTTACATTATTAATAAATTGTTAATCCAAACGCCCAGGTTTCACAATGATATGTCTCGTACTAGTCATTAAAATACTGAATTTGCATTCTAAAGCTCTTCAGTTTACATGTAGACATACAAAGTAGGTTTTTTTACACATGAACTGATGACGTTGCTTGCGGTTAGCAGATAAAAATTTTTATCACTTTTTAGATAGAAATAACTTGTCTTGTTTGAAGTATGAAGGCCAACACAAATTCGCTGAACTGTTTGGTCTCCATTATTATTTTGGCTAGACGGGCCATTTATATAGAAAATGATGGAAACAACATGAATGGCATCGTTAGCAAAGAATACCGTATTCAAAACGTGTAATTCCCCGACCTGGAAAAGGACGTTGTCGTTTTCTTGTTTCCACACCCGTCACAATTACTCGCAATTTCGATACTTCAATTTCCACAGCTTTCAGTTAATAAACATCCATACAAAGTTATTAAATTAAAAAGTTCTGAAACACTTCTGCATACTAATATACTATGCTGGGAAATGGTACTTTATAAATTAAAAAAAGCTTTTAGAAAAAGATCAAACGAAGTATTTTACAGAAGTACGGAGAGCCTAATAGTGTTTTCTTTTACTGTAAAAGGTTAAAAAAGAAATTTTGGCCACATATCGAAATTTCAAAAAATATTTGGACTAGTACATATAACAAAATACAAATGGAATGCTAGAGACATTTTAAATTAAAATCAATGGTGCTTATTCTCTTAAATATGGTGTATTAGGCAAATGTTTATGTACAAATGTGTATGCATGCACACTCAGTAACAGTTAGAGTTATAAGGAGGTATTTCTCAATAAAAGCTCTCGCCATCCGTAAATAAAAAGTTCTCACCAAATCTTAGTTGATAACCCAGAGGTTTTGATTGTTCACGTTTTGTAATATATTTAATCTTATAAATGTTTTCCTCTTGTTTGTTACATTTAGCGATAAAAAGACAAACTTTAAAACTGTATAATAGATTTCCAATTACCAAAAATACTCAATTCATTAAAAGCGTTTCTTAGCTTGAAAACATACTTTCCGCCAGACTGTTTCCAATTACTCTAATAGACATCTGATGGTTCGTTGGGAAATCCGAGATGGAAGAGATTAGCTGCAAAATAACTGTTAAGCTCGCCGCCCGTTGTGAAAGGACAATAAACAGCACTCAGACAAAAAGTAGTGACCAACAGGTAAGGGGTGGGTTGATGGGGGGGGGGGTGGTCTGAGTGTGGGGTAAAGGGGGGGGGAGCTAGGGTGGAGCCATCCTGTGATTACGTTCTTGTTTCAATATTTGCCGGATGTCAGTAGTGTTTTCATATGTTGGGAAGTGGCATCTCGGCGGACTCTTACTTTGGGTTTACTCCAGAGTTTATTATAGACAAGTAATACAGACCCTGTCCCCATAAAAACAACGTTAAATTTAAAACACATTTACGGCTTTATTTTCGGTCTTAGAATTAACCAAAGGGTTAGAGTAAACCTAAAAGGTATTTTGCAAGGTTTCAGTAAAATATTCACAGTTTGGTTATAGCTATCAACATACTTGTTTTAAACTTTTCTTTGAAAACTCTGTCTAATTAACTTAAAATAACAAAGTTACCATGAAATTAAATTTAGGAATACAAGAAATGGACTTACCAAAAGGTTCATGTCCTTTTCTTTGTCCATATCATTGGAAAGGATATTCAATAGTCTTATGCAACTTTTAAGAAACTAATGTAACATTGTTTCCGATAGCCATGTCAACCAAAAATGTTTATATGTGAGTTCTAGATTGATTTTCGTTAAATACAATTGGGTCGGAAATGTGTACTATAACAGTTTCGTTTACATATTTAAAAGTTTACTAATATGTTATAGTTTACACATTTTAAGTATTAGTTTAAAAAGAACAGATCTTCACGAACAGTTTAATATGCTATTAGTTTAAAAATATAAAGTTTTCGATTTTTAGTGATTTTCTTTAACGTTCCGGTAGAATCGGACATTAGGATTCAAAGTGTTAAAAGTGTTATTAATACACATTCTAATTGGTTTGTCCTCATGGATAAAATCAAAACGATTGCAATTAAAGTTTAGCTTATAAGGTATATATTTTCAGCCATATCCGGCCTGTCCCGATTAGACCTGGCGGATAAGATAACATTCTATGGAAAGATCTTATCAAATAGAATAATGGCAGAGTCGAACAATGTACGAGGTTGTCCATAGATCAGAAAGTGCTCCAGTAAGAAACAGGATTTGAACTTGATCTTGCTCTAAACGCGGAGACAAAATCCGATGCCTTCACGTCCCGAGAAACTGGTCTCCAGCTAATTAGCAATTAATAAGAATTGAATATTTAAAAGTTGAAATTCCTCCGAGTTGAAAACTTTAATGTTGGAGCTCCATCCGGTTGCTTTGACCACTAGTGGAAAATGTAAAAAGTTAACGTATCATTAATTTTTAAAAGGTATATAATTTAAAAGAGTATCTTTTTAATAAAACCAATAAAAGAAATTTTACACAGGAAAAAATATTACTAAGCACATCTATTGAAATATATTTAAAAATGAACTTGTAATTAAATTAATTCTGTAATAGGAGTTTAAAACCTGAAATAAGAATTACTCGCATATTGCTTAACTTCTGGCCCCCTTAATCATGAAAAACTGAGAAATTGAGACCTGATGACTAATTCTAATGATTTATGAAATAATTCAATTTTTTTAAATATCATAGGACGTTGTAGTATTATACAAGTGCTTTTTCCTAAGAAAATAATTAACTTCGACTCCAGAGACCCTCTCTATTGTCTAAAATAGTTAAAGTGTTACTGAAATCGTGGGAGCTATTCAATCAAATACACAGAATGCTATAGAGAAATTGCGGGCGAAGTCACGGTTATGTACTAGTTTTGTTGTATAATTTTGAAATTTAAACTGATTTCGGATAACTTAAAGGATGTAACATATTCTTACTGCGACGCCTCACTAAGATTTCACACGATCAATATTGTCAATATGTTAAGAGCCAGGTGGACAATTTTATTCATAGTACCTGACCACCTGTTAATTAATAAAACTCTTTGTCCTCAATTACATTTTATGTACATTACTTGTAAATGAATTGCAATA